>NC_051178.1:62817650-63110644 GCF_013339695.2 Rhipicephalus sanguineus
ATCGTGGGCGACAATTCACTGCAGACGTGGTGGAAGAAATGCTTCGTGTATGTGCTTCGACGTTTGGCCTCTACACCCTATCATCCCCAAACAAACGGTCTAACGGAACGAACTAACAGGACTCTCACGAACATGCGATCCATGTATGTCGCATCAGACCACAAGAACTGGGACAGCGTTCTACCTTTCATCACTTATGCCTTTAACACCGCACAGCATGAAACCACCGGCTTCAGTCCGTTCATTCTTCTATATGCTCGGCCGCCTCGTCATACCCTCATACCGTCCTTCCCCTTTTAGACCACCATGATCCCTGTATATCCGAGATCGTCTGCCGTGCAGAAGAAGCCCGACGTCTGGCTTATTTGGGCACACTTGCTTCGCAAGATCGCTCGAAGGCACGTTTTGACCGTCGACGCCGACACGTGACGTATAATCGCGGAAACCTAGTGTTGCTGTGGACGCCCACTAGAAACGCGGGTTGTGCGAAAAACTGCTGGCGCACTATGCGGGACCTCATGTTGTTATAGACCGTCTAAGCGATTTAACTTACCGCGTAGCGCGTCTCCATTCAAATGGCCGACGGTCTGCAAAGACTGAACTTGCCCATGTAGTGCGTTTGAAACGCTTTGTTCCTCGAGAGACTATTTGACTCGCCCGGCGGGCTTCGTCTGCGCGTAGGAAAATGTTACTGGATGCGTGATTTGGGTATGAGCATCTGTGTAGTGGGAAACAGGGAGGTTGTAGTAGAAGAGGACGTTCGGCTAGTGGAAAAGGCCTCCGGTGCGCGTTTGTTCAACACCTTCGCGTCCACCGGTACGTCGCAGCTAAATAAACCCTCTCGTAGACGTAACAATATATATATATAATATATAATATATATATATATATATATATATATATATATATATATATGAATGACCTCCGAGACAATCACGAACAGAAGTGGTCTCGGGGGCCGTGTAATTTACCTATAGCTAAATAATGGCCTCTGAGATCGGCATTTTTAATTTTTTTGACACTATGACGTGACGCTATGGTGTATGTTATGTTTGTATTTCTGAACAGACCAAGGCTGATGTAGAGGAATAGCGCGGAGACCGCACGTGCCTTTTTAGATGCGTAGCAGCTCTTGACTAGACTAGCCTGTGTAACGCTGTTCGTCCCGCACAAACGCGAGGCAACGCGCTTCCCTCGGCGCAGGTGTTGGAGCGGTGCCAAGTAGGTCACGCCGCAGCTGGGCGTTGACGTCACGCGGCCCCCGCACGCTTCCCTCGCAGGTGCCCGCGTACGTCACTCTCTCCCTCACCCGCCGGAGCGCCGCAGCTGCCGGGTGCCTCCCGTGCCTGCGTTTCAAACAAATGTTTACACCAGTAAACGCTACACCGAGTTTCGCTTCAAACGAATGTTACAGCGCTCACCGCAGCACCCGCGTTAGCGCCGTTCAACTCGTGACGCCACCCGTGCGCAACGCTGCTGCTTCGCATCCCATCAGCGTTCCCTTCGGGGAGATGGTCCAATTTTTTTTCGTTGTAGACGTCCTCGTAATGATCGCCTCTTGTAAAGAGTGCATGCCTGCTGTTGTGATACTATGATGTATGTTATGTTTGTATTTCTGAACAGACCAAGGCTGATGTAGAGGAACAGCGCGGAGACCGTACGTGCCTTTTTTTCGTTGTAGTCGTCCTTGTAATGATCGCCTCTTGTAAAGAGTGCATGCCTGCTGTTGTGATACTATGATGTATGTTACGTTTGTATTTCCGAACAGACCAAGGCTGATGTAGAGGAATAGCGCGGAGACCGTACGTGCCTTTTTTCGTTGTAGTCGTCCTTGTAATGATCGCCTCTTGTAAAGAGTGCATGCCTGCTGTTGTGATACTCTGATGTATGTTATGTTTGTATTTCCGAACAGACCAAGGCTGATGTAGAGAATAGCGCGGAGACCGTACGTGCCTTTTTTCGTTGTAGTTGTCCTTGTAATGATCGCCTCTTGTAAAGAGTGCATGCCTGCTGTTGTGATACTATGATGTATGTTATGTTTGTATTTCTGAACAGACCAAGGCTGATGTAGAGGAATAGCGCGGAGACCGTAAGTGGCTTTTTTTTTTCGTTGTAGTCGTCCTTGTAATGATCGCCTCTTGTAAAGAGTGCATGCCTGCTGTTGTGATACTATGATGTATATGTTTTTATTTCTGAACAGACCAAGGCTGATGTAGAGGAATAGCGCGGAGACCGTACGTGCCTTTTTTTCGTTGTAGTCGTCCTTGTAATGATCGGCTCTTGTAAAGCGTGCATGCCTGCTGTTGTGATACTATGATGTATGTTATGTTTGTATTTCTGAATAGACCAAGGCTGATGTAGAGGAATAGCGCGGAGACCGTACGTGCCTTTTTTTTCGTTGTAGTCGTCCTTGTAATGATCGCCTCTTGTAAAGAGTGCATGGTCGCTGTTGCTATAGTATGATGTTTTTATGTTTGGATTTCTGATGTAGAGGAAGGCTGATGTAGAGGAATTGCGCGGAGACCGTACCACTGCTTTTTATTGTGTAATTCAGAAAAATTTCAAAAAAGTGAAAAGAATTGGAACAAGAACAGTTCTGATGGCACAATTTTTTGCTGTTCGCATGAGCAAATTTTCTTTTGCAAGGATGCATCGAGGACCTTGGTTGTTTCTTTTGTAAAAAGGTTGTGATCCGCTTGTTTATACGCCTGTATAAGATGATTGGACATCGGAGCGTCACTAAAGACGACGTCATTGAACACTTCAACAGCCAGGTAGATGAGATTCAAATAGCGCTGCTGTCAAAACCGAACCAAAGCACCTGAACCACGCGTCCCAAATTTCGGAAGACAATATTGCCGGTCTGACCAGCCGCTAGTTGCTCTGATTGCACTGCGATAGCTGGGGCGCAAGGCCTTACGGTAGTGTCCGCTCTTTACGTAAGTATATTTCTCTATGGCCTTCTTTTCCATGGGCGCGGAGGGGAGATGCGGAACCGAAAGAGTGTTGTCACGGGGGTCGTGACGGCGAAGAGACGGCCGTTCGGCCATTGAAGGCGGAACTGCCGGCGAACTGGGTGCCCGTTAAACGAAACCGTCAACTACACGAAATGCACGCTGCACATTGATATCGGCTAACAGAGCGTCGGGCCGGCGATAATCTGATCGCGGTAAGGCGGCGCTCGGCATTTCGCATGCGGGCATCGAACATGTGAGCATTCTTTCAGGTGGCAGCGTCAGGTTCCAGGAACAAACACAAGTGTTCGTATTTGCGCCCTCAAGCCTATCAGAAGGTTGGTCAAGGTATCTCGAAGGTGCCCAGACATTCGAGCGTGGTTGCGCAAGCCAGTGATTATACGTGTAACGGACCGTTTACATAAAAACAAGAAAAGCGCGTTTCGCATTGCCCGCTCTAAAAAAATCACAGCATATCCACGTGGTGAATGATGATGAGTGGGGCGAAGCGGACTCGCGCTGCAGCACGGCGATGGCATTGGCGCGAGCGTGGTCCTTCTTGATGGTAGATATTGTGACTAGATTGTTTGAGAACCACAATCTGTTGCACACACCGCAACTATGGCCGAAACTGTTATCAAGGAAGTCCCGCTGGAAGCGCGCGTCGGCGCCTTCGGGCAGAGCCCGCCTGATGCGTTTTGCAGCCACTTCAAGTGCTGGCACAGCCTCAGACTCTGCCTGCCGGTACGCGCGCTTTCTCGCCGCTTCACGGTCCTTCACATTCGAAGATCCGATTCGCGCCGCTGCCGTGCAGCTTCGGCCCTCGCGGGCTCGAACGGCGGGGTCTTCGCGCCGCAGCCGTGCAGCTTGTCGAGCAGCTTCGGCCTCGCGAGCTCGAACGGCGGGGTCTTCGCGCCGCAGCCGCGCAGCTTGTCGAGCAGCTTCGGCCTCGCGGGCTCGAACGGCGGGGTCTTCGCGCCCGCAGCCGCGCAGCTTGTCGAGCAGCTTCGGCCTCGCGGCTCGAAACGGCGGGGTCTTCGCGCCGCAGCCGCGCAGCTTGTCGAGCAGCTTCGGCCTCGCGGGCTCGAACGGCGGGGTCTTCGCGCCGCAGCCGTGCAGCTTGTCGAGCAGCTTCGGCCTCGCGGGCTCGAACGGCGGGGTCTTCGCGCCGCGGCTGTGCAGCTTGTCGAGGCAGCTTCCGCCTCGCGGGCTCTCCACCTCAGGATTCTGTCTGCGAGCGCGCGCTGCCGCCGCCTTCCATGCCCTCCGTTCCGCAGCCTTGTCTTCCATCTGGCGACTCCGAGCTAAAGAGAAAGCGCGCCAAGAGGGAAGCTCATGGCGCGTTACTTCTGAAGTGTTGTCTTCGGGTGTCGTTGAAAACACGAGACGTAGTAAGAAGAAAGAACGCCACACTGGCGAACACGCGCGAGAGTGTCACTCGTCAACGTCGTCTTCTTCTTCTACTGCATACCAGAACGCGCGCTTCTCACGAGCTAGAGGTGGCTACTACAACGCTACAAACAAACGGAGGATGGACAGACCACGGCATAAGGGGCTTCACCCCTAAAATGCATCGTCCCGATGCTTGTAACAGAAACTGGCCGAAAAAAATAAATATTGCAGTGGCTTAGCTCGGCTATGCCAGGATAACGTAGCGTTAGCAAAGGTTCACCTAATTATTCTTAGCTTTCTTGATTGTCTGGGATTAGCTTGATTATCATGCTTACTGCTGCTCAAATGACACACACATGGTATACGTATTATGTGGCACATGTATATTTATTTTGCCAGGCAACTACTTCGGGATCCGATGAGTTGAGCTTCTCCGCTCTTCTGCGCCGTTGAGCAGCATTTGCGCTCTCCTCCGTGGATATACCACACTGGCAAACTCCAGCCAGAGGCGCTATCAAACGGCTCCAGCGCCGTGTCAGAAGGCGACTGCACAGCGAAGGCGAATAGCTGCGCGCGCGCCGTGAGAATTGGACGGCGCAGTTCGCGTTTTTCACTCCGGATGGCGCTCGTATTTTCGCAATTTCGAACTGCAACCTTTAGGTTCACTTGCGTATTAAGAACTCCGGAGTTAATAAGTAACCTGGTAATAAATGTAAAATGGAACAACAACGTTCATTTATGCACGTAGGTAGTACAGCCCCCAAACATTAGATCGCTGCAGTCACGGGACAGAAAAACCGCGAAGTTTCATCCCCCTCGTTGTGCGTCTTATTCAGTTGTTAGTCGGCGTTTGTGGTGTCCTGACTTCTTTCTTGTGTCCGTGTTTGCATGCCCTATCTATTTAGAACGAAGGCGAATAGATGCGCGCGCGCCGGCGCCAATACGTCTGCCTAGGCTACGACGTCACTCCTCTGGAAAGCGCAGACCGGCGGCGGCGAGTCGCGGGCGGCGGCGGCGGAGTGCGAGGGAGGTGCCGGCTCCGGTGCGGGACGTCACTGATCCTCGCGCATGCGCAGCACAGCTCTTGAGGATTCGCGTGAAACTGGCTCGGCTTGTCCAGTGTAGCTAACACTACAAAAAAGTTCGGCTGATCCCGCGTACCGGGGGAATCGATGTTATGCGGTGCATGCGGCGGGAAGATGACTGTGGCATAATTTTTTATATTGAGCGGAACGTCATGAAATGACGCTACAGATATGTACAAATGGTATACGCACGCACATGTTGAAGAGTCGCACGTGTGTTATATAAACAGTTGTCTACAGTTGCGTAACGGCGCCAACACAGAATGGGTATTAAAACAACACACGCGGTAAGTTGATATGTAGTGCTTCTACTTGTCCGATATGATGCAGAACGCACGCACGTTTCACGAGCCCCTGTGCATGTGTCGAAGGGGTTCGTGAGAGTTCTCAGGTAGATGGCGGCGAGCGGAATGTCTTTGTTAATGTAACTGTTCTGCGCAACGCAGACCTTGACGATTCCGCTGCTGTGGGTGTGTGTTGTGTGTCTGGCGAAGTGAGATGCGGCCTACGTTGAAGTTGCTTATCGCCGTGTTCTTATATGGACCCCCGCCTCCGTACCTAAAATGAAGCCGCTCGCTGTGGACAACCAGTGGGCTCATCGCTCGAGGTTTTAGAAAGTGCTAACACGCCAGTTTCTGAAAGCAGAGCGTCTTTTTCGAAGTCGTGCACGTGCCCGTGCGCAGACTGTACGTTGAGAGCAGCGAGTGTGAGGTGATTGTTGTGGTTGTGGCATCGAATGAAGGTGTCTAAGACAATATCCAGAGACCTGTTTAATAGCGGGTCATGTCGCCGACAGACTGTCTGCCGATAGAGCCGGCGACATGTCGGAACCTGAAGTCACCTTTGGCGTTGGGAAGGTATAGGCCGTCGAGGCTGGTAGCCCTGGAACGCGCTACGTAGAGCAACTTCAGTGGTTGGCACTTATCGTATCCGTAGACTACCTGGGCTTATGCGGTCCTTTGTGACTTATATATTGTTGCGGGCGAAACAAGAGAGACAACCAGGTGTGACGTCTGTCCCAAACCAGAGCAGCAAAAACGTTCTCTGCGTCACACACAAACGTGTATGTGCCACACAAGGAGGGGCCACAGCAGATGGTTCATAAATGATGGTATGTGCCATTACCCCCTCTTCCAAAGAAGCATCGTCCCGATGCTGTATATGAGGGAAAAAGAAAAATAAAGAAGGATATTATACAAGCGAAATAAATGTGTCGTAACGCAGAATAACGCAGTCTGCTGCTCTCAAACAAGAAGTCAACAGGAAACAACAAAACGAAAAAGAGAAAACAAGAGGACACGCACTAAGTCGTCCATGAAGTCAGTCACTCTACAGTCAAGTCCCGGCAAGAAAAGTACGGTTTTAGCCTATAAACATGGACGAATTCAGTTTGTGGAAGGCGACGGGAACGTGTCGAGGTGCCTTCCGGGAGAACCTCGTAGTTAACGTCACTGAGACGTCGTAGAATCTTGTAAGGGCCGAAGTAGCGGCGCAGCAGCTTTTCTGAACGCCGCGCTGTCAGATGGGGTTGACACCTAGACTTTATCACCACGATTGAAAGTAACTTCTCGGTGCCGAAGATTCTAGCGGCGTGCGTCTGCAGTTTGGCGACACTGAATACGGCGTCGCAGTAGTTAACGGGCCTCCTCGGCGCGTTGAGCGAACATCGCAGCATCCGTGTAAAGGATTCCTAGGTTGTCGGGAGGAGCATGGCGTCGAGCATTGTGGTGACCTCTCGACCGTAGACTAAGCGAAAAGGGTGAAACCGGTACTTTCTTGAACTGCAGTATTATACGCAAAAGTGACGTAAGGAAAGATATCGCCGCAGTACTTGTGGTGAATGTCTACATACATTGACAGCATGTCTGCAATCGTCTCGCTCAGTCGTTCAGGTCAGTCAGCGGGTGATAGGCCGTTGTTCTCCGATGTTCCGTGCCACTTAACCTCAAGTCTTCTTGCAGCATCTCTGCGGTGAAAGCTGTCCCACGATCAGTGATGACGAGAGCTGGCGCTCCGTGACGGAGGACGATGCTGTTAACGAAAAAATGGGCGACGTCTGGAGCGGTAGCTTTTGGAAGTGCCTTTGTTTCGCAGTGCCAAGTTATGTAATCGGTAGAGACCACAATCCAGCGATTTTGGAGGCTAAGACGTGGGGAATGTTCCCAGCAAGTCAATGCCAATCTAATGAAAAGGAGCCTTCGGTGTGGCTATTGGTTGTATCAGTCCCGCTGGTCGTATAGGTGGAGTCTTACGTCGTGGGCAGTCGCGACACATGCGAACGTAGTTCTTCACAGTCCTCGCGAGACGTGGCCAGTAGCAGGAGGGGCGAATTCGTTGCAACGGGCGCCTATAGCCAAGGTGTCCGGAGGATGGTTCGTCGTGACAAGGACGTAAAATGGCGCCACAAAGCGTAGTTGGCGCAACTAGCAGGCATGTAGCTTGCGTATGGTCAAAATTCTTTTTATAAAGGACTCCATCCCGAAAACAAAAGGAGCAGGGGCGTAGCAAAGGGGGGGGGGGGGTTGGGGGGGTTCAAACCCCCCCCGAAATTTTTCAGTTTTGCTTGCGTATATATACACGCACACATACAAACGCACGCACGAACGTACACAAAGTATGGTTGAACCCCCCCCCGAAAAAAATTTCTGGCTACGCCCCTGAAAAGGAGGCTAGCGAGCGTGCGAAACTTCGAGGAGGGTGGGATGTGCGCCCTTCCAGGTAGTCAAAAATTACACCATCTCCCGCTAAAGGGGACCATGAGGCGATGCGAAGCCGGAGCACTTGCACGATCGCGTTCCGTTGGCGTTCGTTGGGCATGCTACCGACCTCGCGTCGTGGAATGCGAAGAGGGACGCTACGCGCGTCGTATCTTCCATCTAGCCTGGCCGTTAATTCTCACAGGGTGAGCGGGGAACGCGGTCGACAGGCGGGCGAGAGGGGACAGCGTAGAAGTGGAGCGAGAAGGGGAGGGGACGCGCATGCGCTCGAGCTCATCGCGGCGTTGCGCAGTAGAGAATTTCGGCATGTCTAGCCCGCGTTTCAGAGGAAGAGTGGAAAGGGGGAGGGGAGAGGGAAAGTAGAGAGGGGAAGGGGAGAGGGAAAGTGAAGAGGGTAAGGGGAGAGGAGGTGTGTGGAGAGGGTATGCGCAAGCGCAGTAAGGGTGGTCACGCCGCACAGCACCACCACCACCACCACCACCGGATTGAGCTCCGCCTTAAGATACTTCGCATCTAATAAGCGGGCTGAGCTCCCAGTCGTCACGTTGTTGGTGAGCCAAGCTGGCGGCTGACACGGCAAAAAGAAAGGTGTCGTCGTCTTCAAAGCCAGTGTAGGCATTTCCGACAGGCGCACGTGAAACAGAGCCAGCGTTGGTGTGTTTCTGCCAAGACTTGTGCACGATGGTAACGTCGAATTCTTGTAGCCGAAGGCTACATCGTGCTGGACGACCTGAGCGATCTTTGAGATTCGCGAGCCAAGAAAGAGAATGGTGGTCGCTAACTACCCTGAATGGGCAGCCGTACAAGTATGGCGGAAAATTGTTATCGCCCAGACAACAGCTAGGTATTATTTTTCCGTAGCAGAATAGTTTTTTCTCAGCAGGTGATAACGTTCTGTTCGCATAAGCAATCACGCGCTCTACACCATTACGCCACTGAACAAATACGGCTCTTGGTCCGACGTTGCTGGTGTCTGTGTGTAACTCTGTGTCAGCGTTTTCGTCAAAATGACCCAGTACAGGCGGAGCCTGGAGATGCTTTCGGAGGGTGTCGAATGCATGACGCTGATCCTGACCCCAAACAAACGGCCGTCTTTTGTAAGTTGATTCAGGGGTTCAGCGATCTTCGAAAAAATTTTGACAAAGCGGCAAAGAGCCCCAGGAATCGGCGTAGGTCGCGCTTATTTGTGGGCACGTGTACTGTGCTAACAGCACTGGTTTTCTCGGCGTCTGGGCGGATGCCGGCATGGCTCACAACGTGGCCACGAAATTTCACTTCTTCGTATCCAAAATGGCACTTCTCAGGTTTGAGAGAAAGCCCAGCTGTTCAAATTGCCTGAAGGACTGCCTGCAGGCACTGGACGTGTTCAAACGTGTCTGCGAAGAGCACTACGTCCTCAATGTAAACGAGAAATGGTTTCCGTTTGAGCCCCGTCAGAACCCTATCCATCATCCCTTGAAAAGTAGCTGACGCTGAGAACAGACCAAAAGACAGGACCTTAAACTCGTAAAGGTCGTCAGTAGTAATAAAAGCTGTCTTTTCGCGGTCACGCTCGTCAACTGCGATTTGCCAGTAGCCGCTACGCAAATCCATGCAGGAAAAACATCTAGCATTGCGTATAAGGCCCAAGGAGTCATCTATTCGGGGTAGGGGATAAACGTCTTTTTTGGTCACCTTGTTCATTTTCGCATAATCAACGCAACAGCGCAACAAAACATCCTTCTTCTTTACTAACACAACTGGCAAAGCCCATGGACTGGTCGACGGCCGAATGACGTCATCTTTGAAGGCCAATTCCCGCGATTTTTCGGCCATGTCGAAGTAATGGTGCTTTTATGTTCCTGAGACGCTGCTGTCACGGGCTCGATAGCATAAATGCTCGGCAAATTGCAGAATGAGTTTAAATAAGCAAAAAAGCGCCACACCGAAACTGAAACCCAACCGACCATACTGTCTTCGCGTGACGTATAAGTCGGCAAAGACCGGAAATCATGCAAGGCATGCTGGTCCCGCCAGCGCGTAGTATGAAAGCTGCGAAAGCGGCGAAGAGCAGACGTTCAGGGTAATGGTGACTCCGTCGAAAATATATCTTGTGTGTGACTAACAGTACCACGTGCACAAGCTCCTTGGAGCTGTCGGAAAATAGCAGCTGCGATTCCGACGGATTTTGAGGCCAACTAAAATCGCCATTCTTCTTAAATGAAGTGAAGCACATGGTTGCCTAGTTGCGCATTCCCAGATGGCGCCACTTGTCCAGGCAGCTCAAGTTTGTGGGGCCTCGATCGGGTAAAATGCTATCGCTGAGAAGTTTGCGGGCTAACTGAAGCTTCTTAATATTGCTGTTTGAAGAGTGCACAAGTTTGGCAATAGCGGCGTTCAGCATCGCGTTGGTAGGGACGAAGGAAATTATTATAAGTCCAGTACGAGCCACCATTCACACCAACGTTACTAGATTAGGTTACGTTGTTTCGCACGTTGCGCAGCTCACTGCATACCGAGAGGCCCTTTCACGGTGCACCCTGTATATGTTACGGAAAGTGTTTCCGTACGGTAATGTTTAGGCATGTGCATTCTTTAGCCGGTACGGTTTACCGCACCTCCGTGCGGTAAACCGACATTGCTAGCCAAAACACTCTACTATAAGGACGCAGGGTAATCGTCAGGTGCGAGTGTTTCGTGACTGCCAACGGAGAATCGCGTGCAGCCCACAACGCAACACCACTTGCCATCCATCGCAAGCACTGCCACAAGGAAGCGAAATTCGCACGCCCAGCCAACAAAGCGCTGGCCCAACACGCACGATTGTTGCCTTGCGGATAGCAGACGCTCTAGTGGCCCCTCGGTTCCGTCACTACCGCTTTGCCAAGAATGACGTCACGCACACAATGTTGCCAATAATTCTGGGAAGCGAGGTTGGGAGAGCCGGCGTAATCAATGAAACTCATTTGCAATGAATCCGCGTACCTCTCCAGCTTGTAATTTGGCATAAGTAACGGAAACTGAAAAGGAACGTACGCAACGAATTTTATTGACATCCTTTGACCTTGAAAAATCGCCGGAGTTGGCCTTTAAGCATTTGCTGAACTTGTTCACGTATAGCGCCTTGTTCCGTTTGCGACACCCTATAGGCATGTTGTCGAATGGGTCTTTCGGTGGGTTCGGTGATGATACGATGCTGAGCAAGCGGCGTCTGGTGAACCTTCCACGTTGTAGCGAAGCAGTCTTGAAATGAGCCGAGTGTACGCAACAGGGTTTCTCGTTGTGCTGAGGGTAGACCTGGTTTACGTCGAGAGCGCTCGTGAAGGCCTCGGTAGAATGGTCGCAATACGAAAGTGAAGCTAATGTTGACGATGTGATGTCGTGTTTGGGTTCAGGATTCGCTACAGAAAGAATGACGCAGCACGCAGGGGGACAAGCACACGCAAGACTTCTTTACACACACAAACGGACTGAACGAATAGTGAAAGTTACATTGACATTTACGCCTGCTACGCGAAATAGTCAAGCAGTGGCGTACAGTTTGTGGTCGGAGCCGACGGGGTTGCCGAGTCGAAGGCGTCGTGCGTAGACCATCTGTCGATGCCGTAGCTCGGTGCTTGGTCTGCGCGCGTGATGTCACGGAGGCCTACTCCACGGTCGTTGATGCCGGAACTCTGCGCCCAAGGGACACGCTCCACGGTTGACGCCCTCGGCTCATGCGTGCTCGTGGGCCGAACCCTGAGTGTGCCCGTCTGCACACGGCGTCGAGGTTTGGCCCAGCCTCGTACACGGTCCCTGGCTCGATCTTCTACTAGCGGGAACGCTCCGTTACGTCGAGGCACCAGGAGGTAGGGCTGTGGTTTCTCCCATGGACCGGACGCCCAGCGAAGGAGATCCCAGCCTTGGAATGCGACTCTCGCGCACGGCCCGCGCACTGGTCACTCTGTCTCGAGGCACGCCGCGCACACGATCGCCGTCCTCTTCGCCACCGCACGGCACATACGCGGTTCGCCCCCGCACGGCGCACACATTCAAAAGGCCACAAAAGTCGTAACACAAGTCGCCACCGCACGGCGCACTGTTTTGTTCTTGCCTATCTTACCGCGCGCACCATATATTATTACAATACCCCCTTTTTCAAGAAAGTTGTTCACAACTATTCTAAGATAAAAGCGCGGGAATAAACAGTTAGAGCACAGCACGCTTTCAAGTTTGTGCGGTTCAGTTTGTTGTTACATGTTAAGCACAAGTCATGTAATTGCTCCTACGTTGTCGCAGCCTTTTAGATTTCGAACATGAATAGAATACTGGGCCCCTCGATACATGGCGACTTTGTCTCTTGCTGGTGAGGTCTGTCGATAGGTTGACATCGGTGCGAAATTGCGTGCGATGCAGGTTCAATATTGCATAGGATTCACTTCGTCTTCTTGTTCTTTAGTAGAGTTTTCATCAATCTCTTGAAGAACTGACACCTGTTGGGGCTGCCTGTGCTCACACTCTTCGTACTTCTTGAGCATATTTATGTGAAATGTCTTGTTTTTCCCGAACACATCAATGACGTAATCCACGTCGTTTCTTCGCTCAATTACTGGGAATGGTCCTTTCCATTGCACTATAAGCTTATTGGAGTCAGTAGGCAACAATATCAGAACTTTGTCGCCTGAACACAACTTCCTAGGACGACTCTTCTTGTCGTAGTATGGTATTTGCTTGGCGCGAGCTTTCTCTAATTGTTCGTGCGCGATCTTACACGTCTCCTCCAGTCGATTCCGCAAGTCAAAGACATACGTGTAGGTTGTCCGCGTTTCGCCGTCGAGGTCCTCATTCGTCCACAGTTCCCTTAGTACTGTCAGTGGTCCTCGGACATGACGGCCATAGATAAGTTGAAAGGGAGAGAACCCGGGGTTTGTCTGTGGTACTTCTCGGTACGCAAAAAGCAGCGGTGCGAGGTACCTGTCCCATGATCGTGGTTTCTCTTGGCACATTCTTCTTAACATCATTTTCAGGGTGCCATTGAATTTCTCGACGAGGCCATTCGCCATGGCATGGTATGGCGTCGTCTTGACGAGCTTCACAGAGAGAAGCCGACTGACCTCTTTCATTAAGTCGGAGGTAAAGCTTGCTCCCTGGTCAGTGACTATCTCTTTGGGCAAACCAATGCGGGAAAACATTTCTATAAGCGTTTCGGCAACATGAATGGCATCAATTGCAGGAAGTGCTACAGCATCCGGATACCTAGTTGCAAAATCAACTAAGGTCAGAACGTATCGGTTTCCCCGGTCTGACATTGGTGAAAAGGGGCCGATCAAATCCACTGCCACTCTTTCGAAAGGTGTGCGGATCAGAGGCATGTTGCCCAATGGAGCGACTCCTACTTTTCCTTTAGGTGTTGTTCGTTGACATACGTCACAGGACTTCACGAAGCGTTTTACGTCTCCGTGTAAATCAGGCCAGTAGAATTCTTGCAAAATCCGATCGGTTGTTCTTTTAATTCCTTGATGCCCAGCCATGATGTTTTCATGGGCAACTTCTAAAATATTTCGTCGAAACGCCTTCGGAACTACCACCTGCTTAAATGTTCTACCTGTCGCAAGGCGATAACGACGGTAGAGCAATCCATTTTCTTCCACGAATTCAAAGCTGTGGCCTTTTCCAGATTTAAATTCTCTGTTCACCTTAGCAAAAAGCGATTTCAACTTGGGGTCCTTCTGCTGTCCTTCAATCAGTTGCGCTTTGGTAATGTCACTCGACACAACTTCTGGGACGCACAAGGGACTCATCTTGCTGTGTTTTGGTTGCTGAGCTTTGGCTTTAGCCACGCTTGAAGCCTGTGAAGGGTTCCTGGTCACGTTCGGTTCTTTACACAACTCCTCCTCTTCCTCAGTCGCAACTGCTCGCTCCCAGTCAGAATCAGGATCGTATAGTCCTCTGACGCCTGGAAGGTTTCCTAAAACCACGTCGTACAGTGGGTGGTTCATACAAGCCACTTTTATGTTGCCTGAAAAGTAAGGCGTTTTCACTTGTACGATGGCTTCGGGGAGGTGACTACGTGAACCATCAAGCAAAACGACATTGCTTGTTTTGCCCGTCAAGCACTCCTCAGGAATTAACTCTCGCCTGACAATTGCTGTATTGCAGCCTGTGTCCCGAAGCACGCGAACCTTTCGTCCTAGCAATCGCCCTTCGACTACTGGCATCCCGCCGCTTAGGAAAGGTACAGCGGGTTTCCTGATCTCGTCGTCGTTACTTGAGCGGCTAGCTTGCTTTCGTGGGCACCTTGATGTTTTGCCCTGACGAGGTCCAGTCGGTTGTGCTTCTGTGAATGCACAGGACGAAGTCGGTTTGTTGTCTGCGCGCTGACCTCTGCAATTTTCAGCTATGTGTCCCGGTTTGCCGCACAACTTGCATATTACCATTTGTTTAGATGAGCTGTGACAGTCGGGAGCCGAATGGCCGAAACGATTGCAGAGCATGCACTTAACTTGCGGTTTTCGGGGCGCTTCATTAGGTTTGGCACCGAAATCCTTCCCGGTATCGGGACCTTTTCCAATGTTTGGCAAATTCTGTGCTTCGAGGAAGCGATCAGTTAGCTTAGCAAGCTCGTCAAGTGATTTGCCCTCTCGCTCCTTCAAGAAGATAACTAGTTTCGGTTGGCAACAGCGTAGGAATTGCTCGGTGATCAAAATAACTCGCAATTCTTACGGCTAACTGCGTTCCAGTTTCGCCATCCACAGCTCTTGCCTTGCGAAACTTGTCTTGGTAACCCTGCGCCGTAAATTGGAACCTCTGCAGCAATGCTTTCTTCACCTTCTGGTAGTCCAATGAATCGGCGGCAGTCATCCTACCGATAACAGTTAAAGCATCGCCCGTGAGGCACATGCTCACAGCAAGGGCCCATTTCTCTTGCGGCCAGTCCTGACCGGTTGCTACTCGCTCAAATCTCTGCAAGTACGCGTGCAAGTCGTCGCGTTTTTCATCGAAGAGAGGAAGTAGTTTCTGTGGGTTAAGCGGTGATGAAGTGCTGGGTACAGGCAGAACGTCATTAGCTGTGGCAGGTACATTCCGAGATCCTTCCTGAAGCTGTAGCTTTAGCTGGAGGATCTCACGCTGCCTCTCATCAGCTAAGCGCGCTATCTCCGCAGCTTCCTTCAGTGCCTCTCGTTCCGCAGCTCTCTCATCCCTTTGCTTTGCCTGCTGAGCCTCGATCCACCTGCTCAGTTCTGCGCCTGTCAGCCCCAGTTGAATGCCTATAGCGGTAAGCTTCTCTAAGTCCATGTTGGAGTCCGAACGTGTGCTGGTACACGAGCGAAACTGCTTTCTTTCACTGTTACTGAGCGAATCCTGGCAGGCTCGCCAGTTTGTGATGTTGTGTTTGGGTTCAGGATTCGCTCCAGAAAGAATGACGCAGCACGCAGGGGGACAAGCACACGCAAGACGTCTTTACACACACAAACGGACTGAACGAATAGTGAAAGTTACATTGACATTTACGCCTGCTACGCGAAATAGTCAAGCGGTGGCGTACAGTTTGTGGTCGGAGCCGACGGGGTTGCCGAGTCGAAGGCGTCGTGCGTAGACCATCTGTCGATGCCGTAGCTCGGTGCTTGGTCTGCGCGCGTGATGTCACGGAGGCCTACTCCGCGGCCGTTGATGCGGGAACTCTGCGCCCAAGGGACACGCTCCACGGTTGACGCCCTCGGCTCATGCGTGCTCGTGAGCCGAACCCTGAGTGTGCCCGTCTGCACACGGCGTCGAGGTTTGGCCCAGCCTCGTACACGGTCCCTGGCTCGATCTTCTAGTAGCGGGAACGCTCCGTTACGTCGAGGCACCAGGAGGTAGGGCTGTGGTTTCTCCCATGGACCGGACGCCCAGCGAAGGAGATCCCAGCCTTGGAATGCGACTCTCGCGCACGGCCCGCGCACTGGTCACTCTGTCTCGAGGCACGCCGTGCGGTGGCACGCCTCTTCGCCACCGCACGGCACATACGCGGTTCGCCCCCGCACGGCGCACACATTCAAAAGGCCACAAAAGTCGTAACACAAGTCGCCACCGCACGGCGCACTGTTTTGTTCTTGCCTATCTTACCGCGCACACCATATATTATTACAGACGAACCCTGGGCGTCGGCAGTTTCTACAAAGTATGCAATGACGGTGCGTCTGGTAAGGTGGCGATATGCGTCGCTGAAGTTCGTGACCAGCAGGTGAGCTCGTCGGTTGCTAGCTAGGCTGAATGATTCTTCGGGCAACGCAGATTTGTCGTGAAAGTAGGAAAGACAAATTTGCCTGCGCAATTACAGTGCTGGACACGTCCTGTTCCTATTCCACAGTGACAAAGAGACTGCTTCCAGGCGGCACATTCACAGAATCATCGGCAACACGCAACGCTGTCTTCGGGAATTGGGTGCTGTCAGTTGCAGCACACCTCGATTGACACAAGCAATTCAGGGAGGTCAATGACTGCGCCGTATTCACGAAGAAAGTCCATTCCCAGGGTCACTGGGCGAGAGCACACAGGCAAGACGCCGAGGAATGACGCCGGAAATGTCGACGCACGGATTCGAATAAGTGCCGTGCACATTCCAGTCGGCATCACCAGATAGCCTCCTGCCGTGCGCAACTGGGGTCCTTGCCACGGTGTGGTAACTTTCCTCAGTTCAGATGCCAGTGCGGCACTCATAACAGAATAGTCGGCACCGGTGTCAACGAGGGCGGTGACAGCATGGTTGTCTACGAAGACGGTGATGACGGCAGCAACGATGTTTTTTTACTGTAGGAAAACATTGAAAAACCGGAAGGGACGTCGTCGGTTCATTGCGTCGAGGGAGGTTCTTTGAACGTTCGTCGGACAGCGACTTCACCCCCAGAAGTCGCGCTTCCTAGATTCCCCTGCGGGGACTCGGTGACCGGCTCGTGAAAGGCGCATAACACGACGAGGGCAAGCTAGGTGACGTGACGAGGGCAAGCTAGGTGAAGCGAGGATGGGAGTGTCTTTGTGACCTCCGCCATAAATAGAGATTAAAATTTCTTTTGCTGAAAATAAAAGCTTTGCTGAAAATTTCTTTATTTGTTTACTAAAATAAAACTGGAATTAACAGAGAAATTTACCTACACAAGCCTCATTACACTTCAAAACGTTTTGATAATAGTTGCAAAATCCTGGTATACCCAGCTAAAACGAATATGTATAACAATTCATTTTTTCCTAGGACAATAACAGTGGAATAGGCTAACTGAAAAGCAAGTGCATAGTGGGAACGAAGATGTATTATATTCAATGCTGTACACCCGTGCTGTAACCTGAACGAAGATGCATTTATGCGTGAACAAAGTTGTACTATGTGTGTAAACGAAGATGTATTTCAATTCAATTCAATTCTATTCGTTATTTGCAGGCGTGAAACATACAGAAATATCAAAACTGGTTGGACCCATAGCCAAAGGCTTGTTGCGGGTACAAAAAGATGAATAAATAAAAGTTCCACGTACAAAACAAAGATATAATACGTACATATAGGTAGTAATCGTACATCCTTAATTTGTACGAGCGAACAAAGGGACAGCGAAAGTATGGGTAAGTGCACGAGTGTATTTAACAGCTCTGGGTAAACTTACGAAACACGAGTAAGCAAGGCAAATTCCTGCATTCTTATGAAAGGTTAAACATACATGGCTAATTCCAAAAGAACAAATCACTGGTTGAGAATGGTTTTTTACAGCGAAAGATGGTATGAGATCACAACAAGGGCCGATGTTGACGCCGTAGTTGTCCGCCGCCACCGGTGTCCCGTGACAACTATCGCTCGAAATAAGAAATAAATTCCAGGATGGAACGAGGCTCGCACCTGGGCCCTCTGCGTGGGAGCCCAGTATTGTACCTCAGAGCCATGCCGGTGCTTGAAACCGCTTTGCGAGGAGACACTATACATGCTTCATGTCGGGAAGGAACCGCATTAACATATGTAATGTAGCGTAGTAGAGGAGTAAAATAACAACTAAGCGTCACACAACGCGAATTCTGTAACCAGGCGTCACACAATGCGAATTGCGCAACGAGTGGGTTGTTGAATGCTTCCAACGCATTACAACGTGCTCTGCCATAATCCTTCATCGTCATCAGCTACAGCATCAAGAAAATGCACGTAGTGGCTTACAGCTGTTTAGCAGGTACCACGGTTCTCCGGAGAATGACGAAAAATTGCATAGTGGCTGCTTCCCTACTTCACAAAAATTATTATTTATAGCGTAGTGGGTTCCTCGCAAGTGCACTTCCATTGATTGCCAAGGAAGCCCATAAGGCTCCAATGATCCATTTCCTCAGGGTCTCAATGAAGTTAATTCCCTCTCTCTATACCTTTCTCACGTTTGCGTATGTTATAAAGCGTGGTGGGAGAGTGAAATAACGACAGGCCGTCACACAATGCGAATTACGTAACTAGTGGGTCCTTTAAAGCTTCCAACCCATTACAAAAGGCTCAGTAATAATTTTTCGTCGTTATCAGCCGTCGCAGCAAGAAAGTGCACATAATGCCTCACAGGTGGTACCTCGCTTCACCGCAGAATGACGAGCAATGTCGTGGAGGGTGCTTTACAACTTCACAAAAATTATTATTTATAGCGTAGTGGGTTCCTCGCAAGTGCACTTCCATTGATTGCCAAGGAAGCCCATAAGGCTCCAATGATCCATTTCCTCAGGGTCTCAATGAAGTTAATTCCCTCTCTCTATACCTTTCTCACGTTTGCGTATGTTATAAAGCGTGGTGGGAGAGTGAAATAACGACAGGCCGTCACACAATGCGAATTACGTAACTAGTGGGTCCTTTAAAGCTTCCAACCCATTACAAAAGGCTCAGTCATAATTTTTCGTCGTTATCAGCCGTCGCAGCAAGAAAGTGCACATAATGCCTCACAGGTGGTACCTCGCTTCACCGCAGAATGACGAGCAATGTCGTGGAGGGTGCTTTACAACTTCACAAAAATTATTATTTATAGCGTAGTGGGTTCCTCGCAAGTGCACTTCCATTGAATGCCAAGGAAGCCCATAAGGCTCCAATGATCCATTTCCTCAGGGTCTCAATGAAGTTAATTCCCTCTCTCTATACCTTTCTCACGTTTGCGTATGTTATAAAGCGTGGTGGGAGAGTGAAATAACGACAGGCCGTCACACAATGCGAATTACGTAACTAGTGGGTCCTTTAAAGCTTCCAACCCATTACAAAAGGCTCAGTGATAATTTTTCGTCGTTATCAGCCGTCGCAGCAAGAAAGTGCACATAATGCCTCACGGGTGGTACCTCGCTTCACCGCAGAATGTCGAGCAATGTCGTGGAGGGTGCTTTACAACTTCACAAAAATTATTATTTATAGCGTAGTGGGTTCCTCGCAAGTGCACTTCCATTGATTGCCAAGGAAGCCCATAAGGCTCCAATGATCCATTTCCTCAGGGTCTCAATGAAGTTAATTCCCTCTCTCTATACCTTTCTCACGTTTGCGTATGTTATAAAGCGTGGTGGGAGAGTGAAATAACGACAGGCCGTCACACAATGCGAATTACGTAACTAGTGGGTCCTTTAAAGCTTCCAACCCATTACAAAAGGCTCAGTGATAATTTTTCGTCGTTATCAGCCGTCGCAGCAAGAAAGTGCACATAATGCCTTACAGGTGGTACCTCGCTTCACCGCAGAATGACGAGCAATGTCGTGGAGGGTGCTTTACAACTTCACAAAAATTATTATTTATAGCGTAGTGGGTTCCTCGCAAGTGCACTTCCATTGATTGCCAAGGAAGCCCATAAGGCTCCAATGATCCATTTCCTCAGGGTCTCAATGAAGTTAATTCCCTCTCTCTATACCTTTCTCACGTTTGCGTATGTTATAAAGCGTGGTGGGAGAGTGAAATAACGACAGGCCGTCACTCAATGCGAATTACGTAACTAGTGGGTCCTTTAAAGCTTCCAACCCATTACAAAAGGCTCAGTGATAATTTTTCGTCGTTATCAGCCGTCGCAGCAAGAAAGTGCACATAATGCCTTACAGGTGGTACCTCGCTTCACCGCAGAATGACGAGCAATGTCGTGGAGGGTGCTTTACAACTTCACAAAAATTATTATTTATAGCGTAGTGGGTTCCTCGCAAGTGCACTTCCATTGATTGCCAAGGAAGCCCATAAGGCTCCAATGATCCATTTCCTCAGGGTCCAAATGTAGTTAATTCCCTCTCTCTATACCTTTCTCACGTTTGCGTATGTTATAAACCGTGGTGGGAGAGTGAAATAATGACATGCCGTCACACAATGCGAATTACGTAACTAGTGGGTCCTTTAAAGCTTCCAACCCATTACAAAAGGCTCAGTCATAATTTTTCGTCGTTATCAGCCGTCGCAGCAAGAAAGTGCACATAATGCCTCACAGGTGGTACCTCGCTTCACCGCAGAATGACGAGCAATGTCGTGGAGGGTGCTTTACAACTTCACAAAAATTATTATTTATAGCGTGGTGGGTTCCTCGCAAGTGCACTTCCATTGATTGCCAAGGAAGCCCATAAGGCTCCAATGATCCATTTCCTCAGGGTCTCAATGAAGTTAATTCCCTCTCTCTATACCTTTCTCACGTTTGCGTATGTTATAAAGCGTGGTGGGAGAGTGAAATAACGACAGGCCGTCACTCAATGCGAATTACGTAACTAGTGGGTCCTTTAAAGCTTCCAACCCATTACAAA
This sequence comes from Rhipicephalus sanguineus, assembly GCF_013339695.2. Taxonomy (NCBI): domain Eukaryota; kingdom Metazoa; phylum Arthropoda; class Arachnida; order Ixodida; family Ixodidae; genus Rhipicephalus; species Rhipicephalus sanguineus. The sequence goes on from NC_051178.1 coordinate 62,838,492, forward strand.
AGGCTCAGTGATAATTTTTCGTCGTTATCAGCCGTCGCAGCAAGAAAGTGCACATAATGCCTTACAGGTGGTACCTCGCTTCACCGCAGAATGACAAGCAATGTCGTGGAGGGTGCTTTACAACTTCACAAAAATTATTATTTATAGCGTAGTGGGTTCCTCGCAAGTGCACTTCCATTGATTGCCAAGGAAGCCCATAAGGCTCCAATGATCCATTTCCTCAGGGTCTCAATGAAGTTAATTCCCTCTCTCTATACCTTTCTCACGTTTGCGTATGTTATAAAGCGTGGTGGGAGAGTGAAATAACGACAGGCCGTCACACAATGCGAACTACGTAACTAGTGGGTCCTTTAAAGCTTCCAACCCATTACAAAAGGCTCAGTCATAATTTTTCGTCGTTATCAGCCGTCGCAGCAAGAAAGTGCACATAATGCCTTACAGGTGGTACCTCGCTTCACCGCAGAATGACGAGCAATGTCGTGGAGGGTGCTTTACAACTTCACAAAAATTATTATTATAGCGTAGTGGGTTCCTCGCAAGTGCACTTCCATTGATTGCCAAGGCAGCCCATAAGGCTCCAATGATCCATTTCCTCAGGGTCTCAATGAAGTTAATTCCCTCTCTCTATACCTTTCTCACGTTTGCGTATGTTATAAAGCATGGTGGGAGAGTGAAATAACGACAGGCCGTCACACAATGCGAATTACGTAACTAGTGGGTCCTTTAAAGCTTCCAACCCATTACAAAAGGCTCAGTCATAATTTTTCGTCGTTATCAGCCGTCGCAGCAAGAAAGTGCACATAATGCCTTACAGGTGGTACCTCGCTTCACCGCAGAATGACGAGCAATGTCGTGGAGGGTGCTTTACAACTTCACAAAAACTATTATTTATAGCGTAGTGGGTTCCTCGCAAGTGCACTTCCATTGATTGCCAAGGAAGCCCATAAGGCTCCAATGATCCATTTCCTCAGGGTCCAAATGAAGTTAATTCCCTCTCTCTATACCTTTCTCACGTTTGCGTATGTTATAAACCGTGGTGGGAGAGTGAAATAATGACATGCCGTCACACAATGCGAATTACGTAACTAGTGGGTCCTTTAAAGCTTCCAACCCATTACAAAAGGCTCAGTCATAATTTTTCGTCGTTATCAGCCGTCGCAGCAAGAAAGTGCACATAATGCCTCACAGGTGGTACCTCGCTTCACCGCAGAATGACGAGCAATGTCGTGGAGGGTGCTTTCCAACTTCACAAAAATTATTTGTGGCGTAGTGGGTAGTGCTAGTGTACTTGTATTAGTAGCCACAAGAGAGTTTATAGCGGGCTCTAGAAATGCCGCTGTTCGAGCTTTCGCTGTGACTGTGCTGCGTTTTCCGCGCAGGCCTGGCGTTTTTTTAGCAGGTTTCAGCAAGTTACTGACACACCAAAATGACATCATGATTGTTCATATTGATAAACACTGTTCAGAGCAAGTAAGTATAAGTGTAAGAGCAAGTATAAGAGCAAGTATAAAGAGCTCGTATCGCAGAAATTCCACCGTCGGCGTCGGCGCCGTTGGTTGTGAGCGAAAAATCACCATCTTGTCCGTGACCGAAAAATCGAAAAAGCTGCAAATAAAATAAATAATAAAATATTGGGTCCGAGTGAGAATCGAACCCAGGCCGCCTGCGTGGCAAGCAGGTGTTCTACCATACAGCCACGCCTCTGCTTGGAGCTGCACTGAAAGTAACTTTCATGCTTCCGAAAAATATGCGTCCTGTATGCAGGTGTCACAGTATGAGATGTAATATCGCAGTAATATTGCGTGGTACAAGCGTACATTGCCATCGGGCGTCACACCATGTGAATATCATAACGACTTGGTTGTTTAAAGACAGCCACCCATTACATAAGGCACACACATTACTGCCCGTATTCCCTTAAGTCCACGTAGTGGGTGCATTTTTCTCGCGCATAATTGCTCCTGGTTTAAAGCATGCTACCCATTACATAAGGCACACACTTTAGTGCGCGCGTTCTGTTAAACACTCGTAGTGTTCGAAGTGCGCACTAGGGGCAGGATATCGCTATCGCGTTGAACTCTTATAGGCGAATTTTAAGCGTCCCCCAATTTTTTTTTTAGCACTTGTGGAAAATTATTCGCTTGTTTTATTTCTGCTGGTAGTTTATTCCAAATTTTTGGCCCTGAAAACTGTAGCAAACGTTGTCCGTAAGCATTCTTCGTTGGGGGAAGAATAAAGTTTGCATATCCTCTTCAGTCCCTGCGACCCGAATTCGGGACATTGCTTCGAGCAAGCGCAGCTAATACTGAAGCAAATATTTTTTACCTTCAACTTGAATTTCTCGCGTGGAAGGCATCACTTTACTTAAGCTCAACGACATGGCGCTCCATGTTGTGCATCTGCGACGCGCGGCGGGATTGAAGATGGCGTTTCCCAGAAACGTCAACTTGATCGTTTTCCCGGTGCGTCAGTAGAATTTTCCGTAGTTTATTTTACCCAGTTTGTGTGACAGCACTGCTGAATGGTCTGCAATGAAATTGTAATCAATTTTTATGCAATATCTGTGTTCTAAATTGTAGTTAGCAGCTGTTTAAATTAATTGAATAAATTGTAATTAATTAAATTTAGTTTGTAAGAACATTTAAATTTCGCCAGTATTTTTTCATTTTCATTCGAAATAATTTTTTCCTGTTTTTGTACGCTGAAGACAAAATACAGAAGTTTGAAATAAATTGACGTGGAATTGCCCTCTTGGGTCTGAGGAGGATATACTTGATTTCTGGTCGCACGAGAGGATGTGCAAAATAAAGAGACATGAAAAGGCAGGTTGCTTTTTGACAACACTGAAAACACACGTGGCAATTTTTAATTCGTGTATCTTATCATAGGGCGAAATATTCATTTTTATAAACAAAGGCAGACTAGGCTCGTCGTAGCATGAATGGGTAATTATTCTCAGGGCTCGTTTCTGAAGTTTGCGTGCAGGTTAAAGATAAATTTTGTATGTCGCACCCCATGATTCATTACAGTATGAGATATGGCTGTGGATGAGTGAGAAATATGAAATACGCAGAGTATTAGTATGGAGATGATGACGCGCTTGTGAGAGTGCATAGCATCCCGAGGAAAGCTTTGTGCAAACTGAATTTATTTGCTCCTGCCAGTGCCGATTGTTATCGAATACCACGTCAAGATACCTAAATGAGCTGGCTTCGTCTAGTGGAAATTTGTTTATTCGTAAATCTAGTGATTTAGGAGGCATGCTATTGTTGCGCGTTCGAAACACCACATACTGTTACGGGGAGACGACAGAAGAAGGCTGAATCATGTCGTCGAGCGGGTCATCAAATGTTGCACTAGCAGCCGGGCTTCCTGAAGCCAGTTGTGGAGTATCAATGGCCAGGGCCACAGGGTCGTGTGAGTCTAAAGACGATATAGTGGCCAGCGTGATACCTTCGGGAAGCAACTGTGTGCAACGTCCGAAGTTGAGGACAGGTAGGCATGCTCGGTTCGCAGAAACAGTCATAAGGGAGTGAGGCAGAGCAACACGGCGCGTCAGGAGAACGTCCAAGGAAGGGGTAATTAGGTAGTCGCCCTCACGTACAGGAGGGTCTGGGGTAAACGAGACGTAAGTAGCTGTACCTGGGCGCAAGCGAACCAACTGGACAGCACATAAACGTGGTGGCGACGCGATGGTGTGGTCAGGATTAGCAGGAAGCTCTAACTGTAAAAGGCCAGAAGAGCAGTCGATAAGGGCAGAATGCGTGCTCAGAAAGTCGTGGCCGAGAATGAGGTCATGGGGGCACTCGTCCAGAACAGCAAAGACAACTGAGGTCTTGTGGTCATCGAAGCTCACACGCGGAGTACACATTCCAAGAACACGAGGTGTACCGCCATCGGCTACACGAACAACAGGTGATGAAGCGGGCGTAAGGACCTTGCGGAGACGGCGAGAAAGGTGAGCGCTCATTACTGATAATTGGGCGCCAGTGTCGATGAGCGCCGAAACTGGTACGCCATCGACTTCTACCTCCAAAGGTTTTGTCGGGTAGCCAGGGTCAACAGAGGATTTCCGGGTCGATATAGCCAATGCAGCATCACCTCCGGGAGCTGCACTGGTCAGTTTTCCGAGGAGGGACGGCGACGATACGGCGAAGGTGAGCGACGGGTCAAAGGTGACCGAGAACGTCGCTGGTTCCCCGGGGACGGCGAGTGGTCGTAACGTGGGGCCGAGGTTTGGGCGTTAAGGTTGGTAGGGTCCTCGCGGGCGTAAAAAGGTGAGGATTGAGTGTCCTCTCGACGGTACGTTGCACGAGGAGACGATGGCCTACGATAGCGACAATGGCGAGAAATGTGGCCTACCCCGTTGCAGCTGAAGCAGATAGGCCTGTCATCTCGTGTGCGCCACTGATTCGGATCACGGAACCTGGAATAGGTCGGTTATGGGCGGTAGGATGGAACAGTGCTGACCGCGGGACGACTGAGGGCACATATGGGATGGATGCCAGCGTTTGCCAGTTCTTCGCGCACGACGGCCTGGATCAACGACACAGTCGGGCGGGTTTCTTCGTAAGAACGGACCTGCGGTGCGGATGGCGATGCTGCCTCGATCTCTCGCCGCACAAGGCGCAAGAAGTTTTCGGTACTGGGTGGCGGCTGGAGCTGGACGTTTTCGCACGACGACGTGGCGGCGGTGTTCGGGAGTCGAACAAATTGCTGCGTGACTCGACGACTCTTCGCTTCTTCAAAGCGTCGGCACTCCCTGATGATGTCGTTGATGGTGGAGCAGTCCTTGTAGACTAGTAAGTGAAAAGCGTCATCGGCGATGCCTTTGAGAATGTGGCTGACTTTGTCAGTTTCGGGCATTTGGTCGTAAACTTGCCGGCACAAGGCTAGGACATCTTGGATGTACACCATGTACGGCTCCGTCGAGGTTTGTGCACGGCACGAAAGTTCTTTCTGGGCGGCGCGTTGTCTTGCAATAGGCTTTCCGAAAAAGGTCTTTCATTTTTTGTTTGCACACATCCCAGCTGGTCAGCTCCTCCTTGTGCGTGTCGAACCACACACTGGCCGTTCCCCTGAGGTAGTAACTGACGTTGGCCAGCATCAAAGTGGGATCCCACCGGTTGGTCTTGCTGGCGCGCGCGTAGTCGGCCAGCCATTTTTCGACGTGCACGTTGTCAGTTCCGCAGAAGGTACCAGGGTCTCGGAGATGGGTCACAACGATGTGGCTGGGTTCAGTTGGCGTAGCGGGGGCAGGATCAACGGGCCTGCCTGTCGACATGGTGGATTGCCCAAGGAGACGCCCGCTGCGAAGTTCCGGGGTGTGCTTCGGATGTACCCCGCACCTCCACCAAAGATGTTACGGGGAGACGACAGAAGAAGGCTGTATTTACAGTATTGACACAATCACAGAGATAGGGGTGACAACCAAGATGGCGAAAGCAGCAACGAACACGTCCTCCTCCTCTTCGTCTTCTAGGTAAGCGGCACATAACAATATTTAGTTTTTTTGACGTTTATAGTAAGCTTGTTCATCACAAACTTTTGATGAGCTCCCGAGCACTTGCTTTTTTCGAGCAAGTGCTCGGGAGCTCAAGGTTCCGGAGCACACCCACTTATCTGTCGTCTCCCTCTAGAGAACGTGCTAGCAAGGCAAGCGTGACAGGCGGACTCGAAGCGGTGTACGAGAATGGGTGCATCATCATCATCAGCCTGTCTACGCCGACTGCAGGGCAAAGGCCTCTCCCATGTTCCGCCAATCAACCCGGTCCTGTGCTTTCTGCTGCCACGTAATACCTGCAAACTTCTTAATCTCATCTACCCACCTAATTTTCTGTCTCCCCCTCACGCGTTTGCCATCTCTTGGAATCCAGTCAGTTACCCTTAATGACCACCGGTTATCCTGCCGACGTGCTACGTGCCCGGCCCATATCCATTTCTTCTTCTTGATTTCAACTATGATGTCCTTAACGCCCGTTTGTTCCCTGACCCACTCTGCTCTCTTCCTGTCTCTTAAGGTTACACCTATCATTTTCCTTTCCATCGCTCGCTGCGTCGTCCTCAATTTAACTTGAACCCTCTTTGTAAGTCTCCAGGTTTCTGCTCCGTACATAGCCTTCATAGATTACGAGAAGGCATTTGATTCAGTGGAGACATCAGCAGTCATGCAGGCACTGCGGAATCAAGGCATCGACGAAGCCTATATAAACATAATGGAAGAAATCTATAGCGGATCCACAGCCACTATAGTCCTCCATAAAGAAAGCGACAGAATCCCAATAAAGAAGGGCGTACGGCAGGGAGACACGATCTCTCCAATGTTATTCACCGCGTGTTTACAGGAGGTTTTTCAGGGCCCTAGATTGGGAAGAGTTAGGGATAAGAGTTAATGGAGATTATCTCAGTAACCTACGATTCGCTGATGAGATTGCATTGATGAGTAACGCGGGAGACGAATTGCAGCTCATGATTACTGAACTGGATACAGAAAGTAGAAGAGTAGGTCTGAAAATTAATATGCTGTAATGAAGAAGAGACAGAGACAGCACCCTTGCTGCGGGCCGGCTGTTCTATTTTTCTAAGCTTCGTCCTTCCCTTCCTTGCACTACCCAATTCAGCGCGTGCGAGCGCCCAAACCACGGTGCCGTTCTTCGTCATTACACTCGGCCATGACTGCGAGCGGCCGCAGTTGCCGACTGTGTCTCTGGTGGGCGGCACTGGCTGCATCTTGGTGGTCGGTCCCGGCCACACTCTGACTTGGTTTGGAGATCTGCCAGTGTGTTCTCTGGCGGGCGGAATTGGCTCTGTCGCTGTGGTTGGTTTTGTCCATAGTGCGGTGTCTTCTGAAAACTTGTCGGCGACGTCTCTGGTGGGCGGACCCGACTGTTTCCGGATTGCCACAGGTCCACCTGACGCTGGTCGCGCCGCATATCTATGAACCGGGCAAGGCAGTGCGTATTCGCAACTCTTGAATGTCGGATCGTGTGGAGTTGGTGGCGCTGTTCGCGGTGGGTCGAGCTGGGTCGTTGTGCTCTCCTACCCATGTGGGACGAAGTGCGAGCGAGTTTCCGAGCTGATTCTTGATGCATCTCATGCTCTTGTGGTAGTATTGCCGTCATGTTCCACAAGGTGCTCGAGGTGACTGTCCTTGCCAAAGGGTCGCAAACATTTGAGCCGTACTGGTGAGAAGCCGTGTCATCAGCTTGAGACATATCCTGAACTGGCAAGTCTTTGGCGTCAACGAACCCAGCTGGGATAAGCACCTCAGCTTGCTTTAGGGAATCGGTGCTTGGATGGGGGCGAGCGTCCGCACACTCGGCCAATGACTGCGGTGACGGTCGGCAATGATGTTGCTCCTGACTGTGGGCCCAACCGGGAGTGGTGGTTAGTGTTTCGTCACTGGCTGGTTGCGATGGAGCTGACGTCGACACACGGCTGACGTCGCCCGATGCCTCCTGGCACTCTAGCGCTGGACAGCTTGGAGGCCGGCTCGTCGGCTGCTGTGGCTCGCAGACGGTCTTAGTTCTTGTCAAAGATGGTCCTGTGGTGGGTACCGACACGAAGTCGGACATCTGTAGGGAGAAGTAAACCTCTCGGCTAGTGTCGACGACTGCCGCGGGGCACTCCGCGAAGCTGTCCGTGGAGCAGCTAGCGGACACAGCTGCGCCGTGCCCTTCACGATCTCGGTCACCGTGAGAGGGCAGGGGATTGGGGGCCCGAGCTGCACCGTCGGGATTCTGCGTCTTACAGCTCCCATCCGCGGTAGACAGTGGGTCGGTAGGCAGGGGGTTGCAGACATCAAAAAGTGGGCGAAAGAGACTCATCAACTTCGCACACCACTCCGACCAGGATCGCTGCCGGACGCCTTCGTAGGCATGCCATGCCTTGGCGGCATCGCGAAGGCGGTCGACGGCAATCAGCCATTTTTGATGGTCCGACCAGGCGTAGTGGGTGCCGAGCGAGTTGATAGTCTCAACCCACCCGAAGACGTCGTCCTGAAAGCCCCGGAACACCGGCACTGCCCGAACGCCCGACGATGGTGAAGCCGCAGGCAAGAACCCGGAGTTCAACGACATCACGCGGTGGTGTTCACGACAGAGTTCCGTGAGGACGCGTAAGAGTTCCGCACCGTTGTCGGTTGAGGCGCCCGACGAGCCATGGGCGGTGTCCACGGTGTACGCGGCGGCCCCGGTCCTCACAGCGGATGAATACATCGTCAAGGACGCATGGACGGCGTCCCTGCTCGTGAAAAGGAATCACGGCGTCGGTGAAACGGTTCGGAGCCGTCAAGGAGGCCTAGACGCCGTCCCAGAACGGTGGTGGCACTGGCGGCAGGTGAGCAGGTGCCGAGGAGGCCTGGACGCCGTCCTCAACCCGCGCTTACTGCGGCCGTACGTTGGCGGATGCCATGGACGAAGGAGCGGGTACGCTTACGGTTCGATGGTCGTAGACTGCGTCATTGTAATGAAGAAGAGACAGAGACAGCGCCCTTGCTGCGGGCCGGCTGTTCTATTCTTCCCGCTTCATCGTTCTCTTTCTTCGCCCAGCCGATCTCGCGCCCGTGCCCGAGTGCCGCTGTCTTCTTTACACTCGGCCACGCTGCGAAATTACATGGCGAGCTGCAGAAATGGTTTCGGGTGGACGACATTGGCTGTGCAGCGCTGGTAGTCGCAGGCCCACACACCCTAGACGCTGAAGTGAAAACTTCTCTGGCGGGCGGTACTGGCTGTGCCTGGGTGGTCGCTCTTTTGCACGCCACGACGTGTCTTGCAGAATTGCCGAAGACTCCGGCGGTCGACTTTGGCTGCCTCGTTGTGGCCGCAGGTCTCGGCCACACTGCGCCATTGTAAAGGAAAGACACAGAGAAATAGACACAACGCGTGTTGACTAGGCCGGCTGTTCTATTCTGCTCGCTTCGTCGTTCATTTTCCTCTTCATCATCGTCCGGCACTGCTGGCGGTGTCCGGGCGGCACACCGGGTGACCTGGCTGTGGAGTCCATCGCAGGCTTCTTACGAATAGTTGATGGTACATCAACGGGCAGTGGAATTAGCGAGTCGGCAGCTTCCTTAGGCTTGCCCGGGAGACCCTTCTCGCTGGGTGGAAGGTGACCGAGTGCGAACGACTGCTGTCGAATCTGTGGAAGCGGCTCCGATGAATCTGTGAGCGTCTTTATGGTTTACATAGGCTCTCCCAGTTCTGGTGGCGTGTCAGGCACGACAGGAGCTGGCATCTGCACGTGCACCTGCAGCAAAGGCGCAACTGGGGGCCCATTATCTAACTGAGTCGAATGAGGAGTGCCAACGCAGGCCGCTCTACGGTGGTGGTGAGCTTTATCTCTGAAGGAGGGCAGGTTCGTGGACGCCCGAGCGGCACCGTCGTGGTCGTGTGTCGCAGAGTTCCCATCCGCGGTAGAGTCTGGGTCGGCAGAGATAGGGTCGGAGGAATCGAAAAGTGGGCGAAATACATAAATAAACCTGGCGCACCATTCAGTCCAGGATTGTTGTTTGACGCCTTCGTAGTTGTGCCATGCCTTGGCAGCATCGCGAAGGCGGTCGATGGCCACCAGCCATTTCCGATGATCCGGCCAGGCATGGCGGGCGGCGAGGTCGTTTACTGCTTTGATCCACAGAACGGCATTATCCTGGAATCCTCGGAACTCCGGTAGTTCCGATGCAACCGCTGATGGTAATGTGGAATGCAAGGATCTGGAGGCTCTGGCGGCGAAACGGTCTAGTTCCTGGGCAAGCAAGGATGTCGCCCGCATGACGTCCGTGGGAAGGTTGAGCGAGGAGCCCGAGGAGCCAGGGGCGATGGCCGTGGAGAATACGGGGCCCCCGGTACTCACGGCGGCGGTTGAGAACCCACAGTTTGAAGGCGCCAAGCTGTGAAGCTGTTCGGACAAGCGCGTGGCTGCGCAGATGATCCTCGTAGCATCGTCGGGTGAGCCGCCTGGAGAACCATTGGCTGCGGCCGCGGAATATGTTTTCGTCGCAGCAATCAGCATGGCGATGTCCTCAATCAGGGAAGCGTGGTAAACACGATGAATGGCATCACCGGTAGAATACCGTCGAGTCGCCGAGGAGGCCTGGACGCCTTCCCCGGACGGTGCTTGCAGCGCCGGCAGGTAAGCGGGTGTCGAGGAGGCTTGGACGCCGTCCCCGCCGAACTGTGCTTCCTGCGGCGGCAGGCTTACGGTTTCCATGCCCTAGGAAGCGTGGACGGCGTTCCTTGACTGGCGGCTCCGCAAAGCCGAAGACAGACGAGCACAGGCGGTTTCTGCCTTAAGGTTCCGTGTTTGACGACTGCGCCATTGTAATGAAGAAGAGACAGAGACAGCACCCTTGCTGCGGGCCGGCTGTTCTATTTTTCTAAGCTTCGTCCTTCCCTTCCTTGCACTACCCAATTCAGCGCGTGCGAGCGCCCAAACCACGGTGCCGTTCTTCGTCATTACACTGCATAAAACTAAAGTAATGTGGAAGAATCTTGGCAGAGAACAGCGCTTTGCGATAGGTGGCGAGACACTAGAAATTGTAAAGGAGTACGTCTACTTAGGACAGGTAGTAACCGCGGAGCGGTTACTACCTGTAACCACGAGAGTGAAATAACTAGAAGAATAAGGATGGGATGGGGCTCATTCGGCAAGCATTATCAAATCATGAATGGTAATCTACCACTATCCCTGAAGAGGAATGTATATAACAGCTGCATCTTACCGGTACTTACCTACGGAGCAGAATGGGTGCATAGCCTGGTCCATTCCGTTAGCGAGGCCTGTTGCTGGTGGTGCAGAAGATCACAGTGCCGCCGCATATGTCAGGACGGGGGCCTCAGGTATTGGCGGTGCGAGCGGCGCAAGAGGTGCGACCACCTGCCTATTCATGTCTCATGTTTCATGTCTGATTACGTCCGTGAGTGCGGTCACAGGTGGCTGGGCTCGCACTGCATGGAGTTGTCACAGTTCGTCCCACACGACCCTTCGTATGAAGTGTAAAATATGTACATGATTATGTACATATTTTGCGTCTAACTGCTTGACTTCTGGAAAAAACGCGATGTTTTGATGGCACTTTATGTTCGCATTTTGTTATGTCATGTATGACTGGTTAATCATGTGTGTACGCTGGTGATCGGCGCTTTGTCAGGCTTTCTTTGCCTTTACGCCGATCCCCTAGGCAACTATTTATACTGGTTGTCTGAAATAAATATGATATATGATATATGAACGTAAATCTGCGAGGCCCTGCCTCTCGCTGTCAGATCCGTTGGAGCATGCAGTGGCCGTGATGTCGTTGCGTTGGTACTGTGACGGCCGCTGCTGCAGAGTACGCTCCATCTTGGTTGCCTCACTGATGAACTCGGCCAAAGTTGTCGGTGGATTGCGCACGAGTCTAGCGAAAAGCTGTTCTTTCATCCCACGCATCAAGTGCCGCACATTTTTCTCTGGCATGGCAGGGTCTGCGCGCCGGAAGAGTCGAAGATTTCCTGGACAAACATTCGGCCGCTGGTTCGTGCACGAGATGGCTTATTCAGCATTCTCCTTCCTTTCGGCATTACGGTACGCGCCGCGGAGCTGTCGACTAAACTCTTGCCATGTCGCAAAGGAGCCCACGTGGTTCTCGTACAACGTTTTCGCATCTTCCAATACGAAGTAAACTCTCCGCAGCTTGCGAACATCTTCCCATTCATTCATGCTGGCAACCCGATGAAAGTGGTCGAGCCAGTCATCAACATCTTCTAAAATGTCTCCATGGAATGGTCTTGGTGTCTGTGGCGCATGAAAAACATGCGCGAGAGGAGAACAATGGGCATCGTTAGCCTGACTCGCCTGGCTTGGTGTCGGAGTCGTCATCTTTTCCAGTCTCGATGACAAGGGACCAAATTCGGGGGGTAATCCTCGCAGGCGGCGGCTGCTTCTTGCTCTGGGAGATGTAGCTGTCTCCAAGGTGCTAGGAGTGGCGGCTGACGCTTGGGAGCCAAGGTACATGTTACAGTTCAGAAAAAAAGCTCGATTAAAAATAGGGCACCACAGGGTTCAATTTTAGGGCCATTATTGTTTATCGTGTATATAAAAGATATAGAAAACATTCCACTCACAGATGGAATGATCATGCACGCGAATGACACTAATGTGTTTTTTTCCGGTATTGACCTTCACGAACTAGAAGTTACCGCAAATTCTTGGTTAAAAGAACTTCACCAGTGGCTGCATGTAAATCAGGTTAACCTAAACGCGAAGAAAACGAAGTTTACGGTTTTTTGTTCTATGAATAAAGAAATAAGCTACGATGTAAAACTTTTTTTATTGTGGAACGCAACTAGAGCATGTGACAAGCCATTCTTTTCTAGGTGTTATATTTCATAAAAATTTAAGCTGGTCACAGCGCATAAATAAGGTCCGTACCAAGGTTGCACGCTCTGTTGGTTTACTACGACGAATCCGATGCTATGTGTCTGTCAAGCTTGTCAGACAACCGTACTTTTTACTTCCACATTCGCATCTTTGCTACGGCTTATTAGTATGGGGGAACGGTAACAAAGCCGATATAGAAAAACTGGCAGTACCACAACGTCGAGCTGTTCGTTTGCTTAACTCTTCAAATGAATACATAGGGCCTTCTAAATTAATGATGCACTACTATACCCTTAACATTAGAAACTCTTACAGAGCGAAGATTTGCATTCGGCTGTTTAAAAAAGTTTCCAGCAACTTTGAGACATTTTCAAACCGGTACCTCAGTCGAGACACAGGATACAGTTTACGCCACGCATCAATAGTAATGAAGAAGGCCAGGACAAACTATGGTATGCAAAGCATTGAGTATGAAACTATGTCTTTGTGTAATATGTATCCTAATGTTGTGGAAATAGCCAGAAATTGTAAAACAATTCATGAATTTGAGCATCTAATAATGAACATGTATTCTTGCTTCGGAATCGGATGTGTTGTATAAATGGTAATATGTTTGGTTACTGCATTAGTAATGGTACTAAGTGTTACTATTAGTAAGTATTACTAGTCACTGCATTACTGATTATGTTCTAACTGTTACTATATCGATTACTGTCATTATGTTATTACAGTAATTAGCGATCGTGTTCTTACTGTACTAGTGATTATGTTCTTGTTGATTGATTATGTTCTAGTGAAATTGTAACTTTCTAATGCACTGTCTCTGCCGCCCCAGCGAGGTAAAGCCCAGTCAGGGGGTTTAACTCCCCCTTTTGCCTTAACTCGCGGGCAAACCCTGTATGTGTTATGCCCAAATAAAGTTTACTTGCATTACTTGCATTACCCAGCGCCTCCACCAATAATGTCGCGGGCGAAACAAGAGAGACAGCCAGGAGTCGACGTCTGCCCCTGAATCAGAGCAGCAAAAACGTTCTCTTCTTCTTCACACTTAAACGTGTATGTGCCACAGCGGATGGTTCATAAATGATGGTATGTGCAATATAGTAATCACGTATGCTAGCGCACGAGGAAACTGTGTCCTCCTGCACGAGATATTTTTCCGGTGTATATTGTGGCTTTGGTGGTTCGCATTATTACGAGCACCCATTTCAAATCTATCGAGGGGTCTGCGATAGTGATGTGCTTCGTCCCGGCTGGGGCGACCATGCCTACCGTGGACGTTGGAAATTCAAACCACAGTCGCACGAGGTTGCCGTGTTCGTCATGCTCGATGTACCACAAGGTGCCCGCGTTTCCACTAACGAGGCCGTCGCTTACGTCGATGTTGGCCGTGATCTTGTACGGCTTGCCGATGCTCAGGCAAATTGAGGCCGGCAGGCCACCCATGTCGCTCGCCTTCATCTTGGCCACCTTGATCAGGGCATACCTGTGTACCTGCTCGTTCTTACAGCCAATTATGTTATCGCATGCGGGATGACATAAAACGGTGTCCGCAGCGTCAAGGCAACCCGCGTTATAGCAGTCGACGTCCGCATTACTGTAGTATAGCCGTATGTCGTCAACGCACTTAGCGGCTGCTTCTTTGCGTGTCACAAAGCGGCTCTCAAGCAATATGACATCATGCTCGGTCTGCATGAGGCCATCGCCCAGCCTCATCAGAAATGAAGAGAACCCTGCGTCATTTTGCGGGCCACGTAGACGAGTCGATGGTAGTGGAGCGTTTTCCATGGGAATTCTGCCTTCAGCTCCCTCACTTGCCTTGCGTTTCAATGTGTATGTTCGCGGTTACTGTGTTGATTGAGACTGTGAATAACCTGTGGCATGCGGGTGTGTGCCACACGTGATTGAGGGAAAGGGTTTTATGACGTACGCGACAGGCGTCTAGCGTTATACATGTCTTCACCAGTGAATCGTGTTCTTCATACACTGACCCCCTGCTATGCCAATTTTTGTTTATTACAAGTTATGGAGACGGCCAGGAGAACACCCAGACGTAGGCGGCTAGATAGATAGATAGATAGATAGATAGATAGATAGATAGATAGATAGATAGATAGATAGATAGATAGATAGATAGATAGATAGATAGATAGATAGATAGATAGATAGATAGATAGATAGATAGATAGATACGCTCAAAGTCGCAGAAGTTCGCTAAGAAATGCCTCGCATTTAATTGTCAGCATAAGAACACGCTATGTCGACATTTTAGAATTCACACATTTAAGCTTAAACAACGTTAATATCACCATTCGTTCAAACTTGCTGACCATGCGAATGCTATAGGTAGCGGGAGAACTGCCCCTATGGGAATTAGTAGGGTGGTTGTACTGCAGGAGATATGTTCCAAGCTACTATCACTCTACCTTGGTAACGAGTTTTGCGTACTTTTCCAGTTGTTAATGCATCTGATGACATCAGCTTTATGTTCATTCTTAACTCGATAAAACAATCGAAGTGCCTTACCTATATTGAGCAATTACAGGAATGGAATTGAGCTGCCCGCCCATTCCCGGAGTGGGAATGGGATAAATTTTTTCATTCCGAGGAATTGAAAGGAATGGAATTGTGATAAATTCTAATTCGCCGGAATCAGGGCTGGGCAAAGATACTTTGAAATTGTATCGCGATACGATACAAGATACTCAGGCAAGAGGTATTTGAGATACAGATACAACATACTTCCGGAATAATTGTATCCGATACGATACTTCCCAATCGTATCTTATGATACTTGGAAACATTTGCAAATTTGCTCTTATATATTGCTATAAGAAAGCAGGAAACGCTTATGAACGAAAATCTTTAATCGGAATTTTCTTAACTGCGACCAACTCTGTGTAATTTTGAGAAAATATCTCTTTGTGTCCCTAGATTTCTGTCTTACGGCTCAAGATAGTTTCATTCCGAAACATCTCAGCTTAACATCAGAGCTCTTAACATCAGAACCATTGACGCTGCGCTGTCAATGGTTCTAGTTTGACACTTTTGTAATTAATGAGTGCCGCTTCTCTGCTTGCCGACCAGCTAGCGGGTTGCCATCGAATAGAAGAACGTCAATAAGAAGCCTCCGCACGATGGCGCAAACACCTTTGTGCAGTTCTACCTTGTCCGTAAGCGTATTACCGCTTTCGCAATACCGGATCACCCGAAATGCAGCAACAACGCTGGTAGCGATATTTTTTCGTGACGCATCTTTACATTGAGGGCTTAAAACTTCAATGATTTTTAAATTCTACTTATCTGCTCGTGTAAAGCATTCGTTAGCAACATATTTACTAACGTGCAATCTCTTGAAATTTCTTCTCCGAGAGAACTAGTGCCGTCTCAGGCGTATTGTAGTGGCACGAAGCGTTGCAGGATACCACTTCTATTGCCACTTATGGCTCCGAATATCTCGTGACTTGCAACAGCGAAAAACTTTACGGTGACCTCAGAAAAGAAAACCAATATATCTTAGTCAAATAGCAAGGCGGTTCCGTATCAATCACAGTGAATACACGTTTACAGGTCATTTCACGTAACTATAGACTGAATTATCTAAAAGCGTGGTTAAAGCGACACTAAAGAGCAAAACAATTTTTCTCGTATTAGTAAACTACTCTTTCCCAATACCAAAACGCCACGCTTGCTGCAAGAAGACGCTTATATACAGTCGTCATATCAGGTCCTACAACGAACGACTCCATTGTTCCTGCATGAAAAACACAGTGGACGCCTTCACATTTACACTGACGGTTCAGTTTCTTCTACAAGCTCAGCAGGGGCAGTGGTCATACCCCAGAAATCCGTTCAAGACGTCGCATTTGACATCATCGACGGCTGCAGAACTCACCGCCATCCGTGCTGCTCTAGAGTTCGTAGTTGAAGAACCGCCACAGACGTGGTCAGTCTTCTCCGACTCCAAAGCAGCCCTCCAGTGTATTATGTCACCATATCGTCATGGACCAAATGAACAGTTAGTCGCCGACATAAGACTGCTTCATCACCGTGCCATTGAGAAGCAGCACAGCATAAACTACCAGTGGATACCAGACCATTGCGGTATCTACGGAAATGACCGTGCTGATGAAGCCGGCCGATCTGCCCATGATGCTCTCCAGTGTGCAGCTATACCGCTGTCAAGAACGGACGCCGCAACAACGCTTCGTTCACTTGCACGTGAACTGACACTGGCACAGTGGACCTCGACGAAATTTACCAACGCCCGTCTTCACAACTTGGACCCGAATCTACAGCTCCGTCTTCCGTCGGGAATAACTAGAGCTGAGGAGACGCTTGTTGTGCCGCCTGTGGCTCGGGGTGGCCTTCACGAAGGCCTACTCATTTCGAATTGGAATGGCCATCAGCTTGACATGTGATAACTGTAGCCGCGAGGAGACAATCGCCCATCTTCTCCGTGAGTGTTCTCGCTTCAGTGCACCAAGAGAAGAACTGTGCAAAGTGTTTGATAGACTTGATAATCGTCCACTGTTGGAGTAAAAGATCTTAGGACAGTGGCCGACACCGTCCTCGACACGAAAAGCTTTGAAAGCGTTGTTGCGCTTCCTGCGCACAACTAGTCTCATACAGATTTTAAGCAGTGTCCTTCATGGTATTATTGTTTTTTTTTTCTTTTTTTTGTAACATCTCTTTTCTATCATCTTTCACTCCCCCTTCCCCTTTCGCCAGCACATGGTAGTCAGCCGGTCTGAGAACTGGCTAACCTCCCTGTCCTTCCGTTTTTCTCCTCCTCCTCCTCCTTAGTAAGCGACAAATCGCGCAAAAAGATAATGTGGGTGGTGACGCCACCTTGAAGCTTCCGCACCATTCGCCGTGACGTCACATGTTTTGACGGCGCCTAATAGGGCCTACGTAGTTCCTAAACGGTAAAAATGTAGTACACTGTCCTCTGAGGGGGCCATAGAGTTAAGATACCAAGTTTGAGAAAATTTTGTTGAGCCAATGGCGCCAAAATACGATAAGTACACTTTGAAATGCGTGACGTCACGCGTGGAGATTATGGCGCGAAATTTTAAAATGATACTTTGAACTTCATTTTCTCCTTTATTAATACACCCATGATGGTGAAATTAACGACATTATAGTTCTGAAAGAACAATTTATCAATCTAAACCGATTCATTGTTTCTCTTTAGTGTCCCTTTAACCGCGACTGAATGAAACCAATGGAGTATGGTTTACCGTCATGTGGTACTCCTTATATTATGCTTTATACTGTATTGCGGTTAATTGGTTGATTAAGTGAGGTCAAGTATGACTACTTGAAGTAAAAAATGATTTTGAATATTCATTTAGGACCAAGTGGGTGCCATCACGTCGTAGAGGGCATTCCAAAACGACCGGTCCAATTTTTGGTGGCGGCGTACATGCTGCGTGGTGATTTTTTTTCGATTTTAAAAGAAAGCGCACGAAATATCAAATGAAACTACGTGACTGCGCCGCTCGTGCGCTACCCTACTTCAGCGCTCTCAAACATGCTTCGAGCATAACAACTGGCGCGCGAACTGTCAGCATATCGAGGACGACGGCGTTTCCTTGCTGTGTGCGGTCGTCAGAAATGTTGACGCACTGTGAAGCCGATGCATAAAGCCGCGGCCGGTCATTTCCCCATGGTCCACGCGCCGGTTGTTTCGCTCGAAGCGGGTTTGAGAGCGCTGCGGTTTGGCAGCGCACGAGGGCAATCACGTGGTCATGTTACGCGGGCTTTCTTTAAATGGGATGCAAACGGAGCACAGAAATTATATTGAGGCTTAAAGAAAAACAAAATAAATGCCTCAGCCTGCACCACCGAGGTATAACAGGCTTGGCAAACAGAGGGCAGACAAAATAGCACATGATCATGCTGACAACCAAATTATGATCAAAATAACCGCATGAAAAATTAGCATGAAAAACAAAGATAGAGTACACCAAGACATCTTAGTTACGTAAGTCCTTGTTCTACGGCATCTAGCATCAGCACCGGTGGGGCGACAGTTTTTAGAACCTCATTTTCATATAAGTCAATCTCATCGTACGCAAGTCAAACTTACATCCACGAGATCTTTTTATCGCTTTCGTGTGAAAGCCGCGAGACGCAAAGAAACCCCATTCGTGTATTCAGACTTCGCAACAAAGCACCACATAAGGGAAACTTCGATAACTACTCGATAATGAATTTTCGAAACTTCGAGAACGAATTTTCGCGAAAGGTGCCGTACGCGTTGGAGTACGTAGAACAGTACAGTGTATACAAGGAAGTGTCATGGTACCGACACAAGTAAAAAGAAAGAAAAAATTGCGAGAAAGCGAAGTTCGACTGCTCGTAGACCTTCGCGGGCTTGTTTTTGTCGAGATCGCGCGAGCGCCACCACGTGACTGTGCTCCACCAACAGGGACTCGCTGACCTCATCGCCTGCCCTCGCTGGAGAACTCTGGCAGGTATATCAAAGAATGTCACTGTCATTAGGTTTTTTCAAGTAGCTTAGTAGCAGCACTATCAGCTTGAGAAGCGTAGTACAGCCACCGTTAATTGTTTCGCTAGTGTTGTTTGTATAGCAGTATCTTGTATCTTAAATACACGATACATTATTGAATGTATCGGAAGTACAGATACAGATACTCTTCTTGCAAGACGTATCGCGATACAGATACAAGATACCCAAGTAGTATCTAAGATAGTATATAAGATAAATGTATCTTCGATACTGCCCAGCACTGCCCGGAATGGAATTGGATTGGAATGGAGGCACCCGTTCCGCAACACTGCTCACAATGAACTGCCTTTGGTTCATGGCATTCCGGGGGACAGGTGGTAAGTACACCGTTCCTGCCATGCGGCGTCCCCCCGGCTGCCACTACTCTAAAAAACTTGCATTTCCATAACCCTGCACATTAAACAATGACTGGACATGTCCGACTGATTAAACATGTGGGGCTGACTGGGACAGGGGGGAGGGGGTAGTCAGCCCCTCTGCCGTCTTGTGTGCACGTCTATGGATGTGTTCGTGAATGAGGGAGTTCTAAGTAGCACCAGAGTCAGGTAGAACCTAACTACAGGTTTTCCCGCTCAATTTAATCGAAGCGCCAGCCAAATTAATCCAGGTGCCATTCATTTTAATCCAAGTGCCACTGAAATTAATCCAACCGCCAGCCGATTTAATCCAGGCGCCAGCGAATTTAATCCTGGCGACATCGGGATTTCAAACCGACCCAGAATTTTCGGGAACGCGTGGAGTGAATAGCTTCGGAGTGAATTTAAGAGGAAATATTATCAAGATGCGTAGAATAAACAATGAATGAGTCACTAGTGACACAATGTGACTCGCGCGACTTCATCACGCCTATCACCCGCGTACGCACTATTCACACCTTCGACATGCATATCAAAAGAAAGGCCGTCCACACAGTAATACCATGATACCCATTGCCCAGGCCAATGATCTGATCACTAGTGACTCAGGTGACGTCATCACGCCTAACACCCACGCAAGCACTCTCTAACCTGCCTTCATTCATATCAAACGAAACGTCTTTGAGCAGGTAATAACTTGAACGCTGCTACTCGGCTTAGTGACCTGATCACTAGTGACTCGCGTGGCGTTATCACGCCTAACACCCACGCAATCACTCTCTAACCTGCCTTCATGCATATCAAACGAAACGTCTTTGAGAAGGTAATAACTTGAACGCTGTTACTCGGCTTAGTGACCTGATCACTAGTGACTCGCGTGACGTTATCACGCCTAACACCCACGCAAGCGCTCTCTAACCTGCCTTCATGCGTATCAAACGAAACGTCGTTGAGAGGGTAATAACTTGAACGCCGTCACTCGGCCTAGTGATGTGATCACTAGTGACTCGCCTGACACCCACGCAAGCACTCTCTAACCTGCATTCATGCATATCAAACGAAACGTCGTCGAGAGTAATAATAATAATATCTGGGGTTTAACGTCCCAAAACCACGATATGATTATGAGAGACGCCGTAGTGGAGGGCTCCGGAAATTTCGACCACCTGGGGTTCTTTAACGTGCACTTAAATCTAAGTACACGGGCCTCAGACATTTTCGCCTCCATCGAAAATGCAGCCGCCGCGGCCGGGATTCGATCCCGCGACCTTCGGGTCAGCAGTCGAGTGCCATAACCACTAGACCACCGTGGCGGGGCTTCTTCGAGAGTGTAATAACTTGAACGCTGTCACTCGGCCTAGTGATGTGATCACTAGTGACTCGCGTAACGTCATCACGCATTTGGGCCACGCACGCGCAGTACAAACCTGTCTTCATACATATCAAACGAAACGTCGTTGAGAGGGTAATAACTTGAACGCCGTCACTCGGCCTAGTGACGTGATCACTAGTGACTCGCATGACGTCATCACGCCTAACGCCCACGCACGCGCTGTCCTTACCTCTCTTCATGCATATCAAACGAAACGTCGTTCAGAGGGTAATAACTTGAACGCCGTCACTCGGCCTAGTGACGTGAGCACTAGTGACTCGCGTGACGTCATCACGCCTGACACCCACGCAAGCACTCTCTAACCTGCATTCATGCATATCAAACGAAACGTCTTCGAGAGGGCAATAACTTGAACGCTGTCACTCGGCCTAGTGATGTGATCACTATTGACTCAGGTGACGCCATCACGCATTTGAGCCACGCACGCGCAGTACAAACCTGTCTTCATACATATCAAACGAAACGTCTTTGAGAGGGTAATAACTTGAACGCTGTAACCGGCCTAGTGACGTGATCACTAGTGACTCGCATGACGTCATCACGCCTAACACCCACGCACGCGCTGTCCTAACCTCTCTTCATGCATATCAAACGAAACGTCTTTGAGAGGGTAATAACTTGAACGCTGTCACTCGGCCTAGTGATGTGATCACTAGTGACTCACGTGACGTCATCACGCATTTGAGCCACGCACGCGCAGTACAAACCTGTCTTCATACATATCAAACGAAACGTCTTTGAGAGGGTAATAACTTGAACGCTGTCACTCGGCCTAGTGACGTGATCACTAGTGACTCGCGTGACGTCATCACGCCTAACGCCCACGCACGCGCTGTCCGAACCTCTCTTCATGCATATCAAACGAAACGTCGTTGAGAGAGTAATACCTTGAACGCCGTCACTCGGCCTAGTGACGTGAGCACTAGTGACTCGCGTGACGTCATCACGCCTGACCTCCACGCAAGCACTCTCTAACCTGCCTTCATGCATATAAAACAAAACGTCTTCGAGAGGGTAATAACTTGAACGCTGTCACTCGGCCTAGTGATGTGATCACTAGTGACTCACGTGACGTCATCACGCATTTGAGCCACGCACGCGCAGTACAAACCTGTCTTCATACATATCAAACGAAACGTCTTTGAGATGGTAATAACTTGAACGCCGTCACTCGGCCTAGTGACGTGAGCACTAGCGACTCACGTGACGTCATCACGCCTAACACCCACGCAGGCACTCTCTAACCTGCCTTCATGTATATCGAACGAAACGTCTTTGAGAGGGTAATAACTTGAACGCTGTCACTCGGCCTAGTGAAGGGATCACTAGTGACTCACGTGACGTCATCACGCCTAACACCCACGCACGCGCTGTCCTAACCTGTCTTCATGCATAACAAACGAAACGACTTTGAGAGGGTAATAACTTGAACGCTGTCACTCGGCCTAGTGACGTGATCACTAGTGACTCACGTGACGTCATCACGCCTAACACCCACGCAGGCACTTTCTAACCTACCTTCATGCATATCAAACGAATCGTCTTCGAGAGGGTAATAACTTGAACGCTGTCACTCGGCCTGGTGACGGGATCACTAGTGACTCGCGTGATGTCATCACGCCTGACACTCATGCAAGCACTCTCTTACCTGCCTTCATGCATATCAAACGAAACGTCGTTGAGAGAGTAATAACTTGAAGGCCGTCGCAGGCAGCGTCTGCTAGTAGAAAACTGACTGCTTGCGCTGCACAGCCGTTCGCCGGCCAACCCGTATATGTAGGCACCGGATCGCGCGTTTCGAATTCAGTCAAGGGCGTCTTTACATGGCTTTCGCATGACCTGACGCTTTTCTTGACTCGAGTAGATGCGATGGAAGCAACAGTACCTTCAAGCAGTAGTGGGGTACAACCCAACATCAGCGCCCCACCACTCGTTGAAGGCAACGCTTCTTCTTCATTGAATAAATAAGAATAATAAAGACGAAAGAACAATTAAGCATTTCCAAACCATACTCAATTACGCAACATTCACCCGATACCGTCGTCACTATGCGACGCATTTACTCCAGCTCGTCGTTTGGGAAGATGTGGGAGGCTTTCTTGTTGCTTCTCGTATTTCGAAGTATGCCTTGGAAACACGGGCAGCCAGGCCGCACTACAGTGAATGAACAGGCGTTCACCACCAAACAGGCACGATTATTCCAAGCACACTAACCTATAAGAAACGGCGTGGCGTAGAAGGTAGAAAGAAAGGCACGAGTCAGGCACAGCGTTCAACGGCGCATCAGCAAATGGTCACCTGCAATTAGCAATAGTATGTATCTCAAGTACGAGGACTGCCCTCTATTACAACGGATTTGTTTCACAGGATAACCAGATGAAATATTATTTGAGCCGAAGGAGTGGTTGACAAATCCTTTTGTAGCATGTTTTGAAACAGGCAGACGGTGCGTCTTATTGATTATGTATATACAGTGTTATGACTTACCTGGCATGTTATCGCAATGCCGAAGCAAAGATGATGCCCGGTTAAAACACCCACGCGACCTTAAGAAACAATCGTTGTTCCTATAACGTAGAGCTTGTTAAATCGGTTATGAAATGGGTGATGAAAGAGAACCGGGGCAAGTCCGTGGAAAACGAAATTTATCATTATACAGGCAAAGCAGTTTTCATAAAACGCAGCCGTACTTGTGCTGCTGAGCAGTGTTTTACATATCAAGGCAGTCGAGGGAAGCTTGTACGAAAGTGTACATTCTAAAAAGACAGGGCGTGCAAACAAGGACACAAGAAAGAAGTCAGGACACCACAAACGCCGGTGCGTTTGTGGTGTCCTGACTTCTTTCTTGTGTCCTTGTTTGCACGCCCTGTCTTTTTAGAATGAATACTTACCAACTAGCTCAGCTCTCTGTTATTCTAAACGAAAGTGTAATTGTGCCTATCATAAGCGGCACAGTCCACACGCTGGATGTGCTGCATAGAGCGCCCCGTGGCATCAACCAGCAGAGCACGGCGATGTTCTTTCTTGGAGATCCCTCCCGGTGTCGTGAGGAGATCATCCCTCCGCTCGCTTAGAAAGCCCTTCACACCTGCCTTGAACTTTGAGAAAAGCTCCTCAATTGGATTGAAGAATGGGCTGTATGGCGGTAGCCACTTGACTGTGTGGTCGCTTGCCGCGAGGAAAGCCTGTTCGGCGCGGTGGTGCGCTGGTGCGTTGTCAAACAGGAACACTGCCTGTATTCCCGGTTCCTGCTGACAAACTTTTCTCGACACTTCTGCGAGAAAGTCGTTGAAGACAGCCCAATGGACCTTGTCCGCAATTGTCCAATGGACAAGGCCGTTCGCCGACATGCAGGCTATAACATTTACATTCGCCCCCTTCGCGCTAGTTGACAAACGGCACGCTGGAGCACCTCGTTTCGCCCTTCCGAAACTGCGCGAGCACCATACGTTGAAGTTGGTCTCGTCGATGTAGCATCGTGTTAGTGTAGTTCCCTCGCTCTGAAGCCACTGGGCATATCGGCGCCGCAGGTGCTTCACGTCGGCGCGATTTCGATCTACTGGCCTCTGGGTCAGCAGCTTCACCGAATAACCATGGCCATCGAGAAGCCGATCAATCGTCGACGTGCTCACTTCAATATTAGGCATCTCTTCCTTGAGGGCCCTCTTTATTTGTTCCAGCGTGAAGGATGGATTTTCCTGTACGATTTGTTGCAGGGCGTCCACCACGTCCGATCCAAACTTCTTCGACGAACCACCACGTGTTTTAGCTGTGTCACGGTCAGTAGCGGCAATAGAACGCACGGTCTTTATATTGATTCCCAGTGTTTCGGAGGGCACTTTTAAATCACCTCCGCGCCTGTGAACATCTATTATACGGCAACGATCTACAGGGGAAACGCGAGCGTACTTTTTCTTCTGTTCATCAGGTTCCTTCCGCGGCCTTCCGGGGCGTCGAGTGTCTCGGTCTTCCATAGCACCACTGGTCGCAGCGCTAACTTTCACTTATTTTAAGGCCTGCAAAAGCGCTCACATAACGATGTCACCAGCAGAAACTTGGAACTACGCCGGCTTGTCGTTTATGATTCGAAGCAATTGCTTTAAGTCAAACTGAAGCAGACGACAGTGTGTCGCAGCTGTTTTCGGCGAGTCTGTTTCACACAGACGACGGGACGACGTGGTGCGACGCGAACGACAAGCCGGCGTAGTTCCAAGTTTCTGCTGGTGACATCGTTATGTGAGCGCTTTTGTAGGCCTTGGAATAAGTGAAAGTTAGCGCTGCGACCAGTGGTGCTATGGAAGATCGAGACACTCGACGCCCCGGAAGGCCGCGGAAGGAACCTGATGAACAGAAGAAAAAGTACGCTCGCGTTTCCCCTGTAGATCGTTGCCGTATAATAGATGTTCACAAGCGCGGAGGTGATTTAAAAGTGCCCTCCGAAACACTGGGAATCAATATAAAGACCGTGCGTTCTATTGCCGCTACTGACCGTGACACAGCTAAAACACGTGGTGGTTCGTCGAAGAAGTTTGGATCGGACGTGGTGGACGCCCTGCAACAAATCGTACAGGAAAATCCATCCTTCACGCTGGAACAAATAAAGAGGGCCCTCAAGGAAGAGATGCCTAATATTGAAGTGAGCACGTCGACGATTGATCGGCTTCTCGATGGCCATGGTTATTCGGTGAAGCTGCTGACCCAGATGCCAGTAGATCGAAATCGCGCCGACGTGAAGCACCTGCGGCGCCGATATGCCCAGGGGGTTCAGAGCGAGGGAACTACACTAACACGATGCTACATCGACGAGACCAACTTCAACGTATGGTGCTCGCGCAGTTTCGGAAGGGCGAAACGAGGTGCTCCAGCGTGCCGTTTGTCAACTAGCGCGAAGGGGGCGAATGTAAATGTTATAGCCTGCATGTCGGCGAACGGCCTTGTCCATTGGACAATTGCGGCCAAGGTCCACTGGGCTGTCTTCAACGACTTTCTCGCAGAAGTGTCGAGAAAAGAAGCTCAGCGGAAGGAACCTGATTAACAGAAGAAAAAGTACGCTCGCGTTTCCCCTGTAGATCGTTGCCGTATAATAGATGTTCACAAGCGCGGAGGTGATTTAAAAGTGCCCTCCGAAACACTGGGAATCAATATAAAGACCGTGCGTTCTATTGCCGCTACTGACCGTGACACAGCTAAAACACGTGGTGGTTCGTCGAAGAAGTTTGGATCGGACGTGGTGGACGCCCTGCAACAAATCGTACAGGAAAATCCATCCTTCACGCTGGAACAAATAAAGAGGGCCCTCAAGGAAGAGATGCCTAATATTGAAGTGAGCACGTCGACGATTGATCGGCTTCTCGATGGCCATGGTTATTCGGTGAAGCTGCTGACCCAGATGCCAGTAGATCGAAATCGCGCCGACGTGAAGCACCTGCGGCGCCGATATGCCCAGGGGGTTCAGAGCGAGGGAACTACACTAACACGATGCTACATCGACGAGACCAACTTCAACGTATGGTGCTCGCGCAGTTTCGGAAGGGCGAAACGAGGTGCTCCAGCGTGCCGTTTGTCAACTAGCGCGAAGGGGGCGAATGTAAATGTTATAGCCTGCATGTCGGCGAACGGCCTTGTCCATTGGACAATTGCGGCCAAGGTCCACTGGGCTGTCTTCAACGACTTTCTCGCAGAAGTGTCGAGAAAAGAAGCTCAGCGGAAGGAACCTGATTAACAGAAGAAAAAGTACGCTCGCGTTTCCCCTGTAGATCGTTGCCGTATAATAGATGTTCACAAGCGCGGAGGTGATTTAAAAGTGCCCTCCGAAACACTGGGAATCAATATAAAGACCGTGCGTTCTATTGCCGCTACTGACCGTGACACAGCTAAAACACGTGGTGGTTCGTCGAAGAAGTTTGGATCGGACGTGGTGGACGCCCTGCAACAAATCGTACAGGAAAATCCATCCTTCACGCTGGAACAAATAAAGAGGGCCCTCAAGGAAGAGATGCCTAATATTGAAGTGAGCAGGTCGACGATTGATCGGCTTCTCGATGACCATGGTTATTCGGTGAAGCTGCTGACCCAGAGGCCAGTAGATCGAAATCGCGCCGACGTGAAGCACCTGCGGCGCCGATATGCCCAGTGGCTTCAGAGCGAGGGAACTACACTAACACGATGCTACATCGACGAGACCAACTTCAACGTATGGTGCTCGCGCAGTTTCGGAAGGGCGAAACGAGGTGCTCCAGCGTGCCGTTTGTCAACTAGCGCGAAGGGGGCGAATGTAAATGTTATAGCCTGCATGTCGGCGAACGGCCTTGTCCATTGGACAATTGCGGCCAAGGTCCACTGGGCTGTCTTCAACGACTTTCTCGCAGAAGTGTCGAGAAAAGAAGCTCAGCAGGAACCGGGAATACAGGCAGTGTTCCTGTTTGACAGCGCACCAGCGCACCGCCGCGCCGAACAGGCTGTCCTCGCGGCAAGCGACCACACAGTCAAGTGGCTACCGCAATACAGCCCATTCTTCAATCCAATTGAGGAGCTTTTCTCAAAGTTCAAGGCAGGTGTGAAGGGCTTTCTAAGCGAGCGGAGGGATGATCTCCTCACGACACCGGGAGAGATCTCCAAGAAAGAACATCGCCGTGCTCTGCTGGTTGAGGCCGCGGGGCGCTCTATGCAGCACATCCAGCGTGTGGACTGTGCCGCTTGTGATAGGCACAATTACACTTTCGTAGAAGCTGCCCTCGACTGCCTTGATATGTAAAACACTGCTCAGCAGCACAAGTACGGCTGCGTGTTTATGAAAACTGCTTTGCCTGTATAATGATAAATTTCGTTTTCCACGGACTTGCCCCGGTTCTCTTTCATCACCCATTTCATAACTGATTTAACAAGCTCGACGTTATAGGAACAACGATTGTTTCTTAAGGTCGCGTGGGTGTTTTAACCGGGCATCATCTTTGCTTCGGCATTGCGATAACATGCCAGGTAAGTCATAACACTGTATATACATAATCAAATAAGACGCACGGTCTGCCTGTTTCAAAACATGCTACAAAAGGATTTGTCAACCACTCCTTCGGCTCAAATAATAGTTCATCTGGTTATCCTGTGAAACAAATCCGTCGTAGTAGAGGGCAGTCCTCGTACTTGAGATACATACTATTGCTAATTGCAGGTGACCATTTGCTGATGCGCCGTTGAACGCTGTGCCTGACTCGTGCCTTTCTTTCTACCTTCTACGCCACGCCGTTTCTTATAGGTTAGTGAGCTTGGAATAATCGTGCCTGTTTGGTGGTGAACGGTCATAGCGTAGTTCAGCGCAAAAAACAGGCAACAGACGAGTGAGAGGACAAGGACACAGCGCATTCTTCCAACTAAAGTTTATTGGATTGGGACGCATGTATATATACACGCAGGGAAAGCAAGAAAAGAAAAAAAGAAAAAAGAAAAAACCAGGAAGTAAAAACCGAAAGGTGAAAAGAAGAAAAGTGCCGATAAGTCACACACGTGTGCCAACACCGCCCCCCTTCCCATGTCTCGCCAAAAACAAGAGCTCTTTGTCAGAAAGATGCAAGGAAGGCATGCTTACGCATGCGTCCCCAGACCGTTTAATTTCCTCAGCCTCGATGATTTCCCTCACCCTTTGGTCCTGACTGCGTGCAAGGACCGCAGTGTTATCAAAGAGGCGCTCTGTCCTTGTCCTCTCACTCGTCTGTTGCCTGTTTTTTGCGCTGAACTACGCTATGACTGACTCGTTCCAACTCGCCCAACAAGCAACGTTGGTGGTGAGCGCCTGTTCATTCACTGTAGTAGAGTGTACTAGAACAGGGGAGTGCCCGGAACGAGCTTCAAAAAGTGAAGCCCAAAGAGGGTCAATCCGCTTGTAGCGCTGCGATCGGTAGTCTGCAATGTGTCGTTGTTTAAAGAGTTGCGCGCGGCTCCGCGAAAGTGGTGCAGTGGTACGATCCCCGCTTCCCACTCAAAATGCCCGGGTTCGAATCGCAGCTGTACAGGGTGGGTTTTTATTCGTAGTGTCTACCTTCATAGCTGTATTGGTTTCCCTTACTTTCTTAAAATTAGCTTCAGTTGCTACGTATTGCTGCAAAAAGTAACGCAAAATGAGAAGTAAAATAAAAAAAAATTCACAATTAACATAGTTATTTGCAGCGCCATCTCGTGGGATTCAATCTCGGGGGTCATACCTTATGTTTTTGTTGAATTGCGCGCGATGGCGCTTCAAATAACTATGCTCACTGTGAATTTTTTTTCTATTTTACTTCTCATTTTGCGTTACTTTTTGTAGCAATACATAGCAACTGAAGCTAGTTTTAAGAAAGTAAGGGAAAGCAATACAGCTATGAAGGTAGACACTACGAATAAAAACCCACCCTGTACAGCTGCGATTCGAACCCGGGCCTTTTTGAGTGGGAAGCGGGGATTGTACCACTGCACCACTTTCGCGGAGCCGCGCGCAACTCTTTAAACAACGACACATTGCAGACTACCGATCGCAGCGCTACAAGCGGATTGACCCTGTTTGGGCTTCACTTTCTATACATTGGTGCTGCGGCCGTTCCGAGCACTCCCCTGTTCTAGTACACTCTAACTGTAGTGCGGCCTGGCTGCCCGTGTTTCCAAGGCATACTTCGAAATACGAGAAGCAACAAGAAAGCCGCCCACGGGTGCTATTCTGGACATTTTCAAATTCCGCCATGTTGTCAAATTCCGCCATGTTGATGATTTGATTGGTCACGCGAGGTCGTTCGCATTGTGGCGCTGCAATGGTGTTACGACACAGGAATCCGCGATGACGTAACGTGCCAAAAAATAGTTAATTTTTTCCGAAGTAACGCTTCGCCGTACTCTGTCATGTAGAAATAAAGGTTTGGGTGGAACAACGAAACCGATATATGGTACTGAGCTGTGCCTACGGTCAACTTGCGGTTTATCGAAACTACTGCTCGCTTGACGAAGAGCCGCCATGTCTGCAACACGATTGGACATTGCACTGATGGCGCCCACTGCGTCAAAGGACCTCACTTTTTGTAGCGTCAATATGACGTTGCGTGACGTTGCATCCTGCCAAATTTGCAGCTTAAAATGTGAGAACGACGAAGTGCCCAAAATTGGCCGCCATATTGTTGTAAATTGAGTTGCTTGTTCGATGTGCAGCCTCACATACGTATTTGCACATATAATTCCATGAGTTACTTTACAAGCATGTTTCCGGTTAGTAATATTATAAAGTGTTGTACATGAAGCTTGCTTGTTAAAATAGAAGGTTATTGTTTAATTTGGCTTGTTCGAAGTTGCGGTTCTCGCCGCAAGAGAACGCTAGATGAGCGAAGAAAAATGGCGCTGCCCTTTGTTGTGTAGTGGCTGGAGCTGCGGGAAGAAAGAATTCCGCGAGTACCGCGATGCTTTTGTGATGACCGATCAATTGTTTCAACTGCGGTGCCGGCTAACGAAGGACACTGTGCGGTGGCTGTGCGGGGAGCTTCGCCAGGACCTGGAGAGGCGGCGTACGGACACGAGAACAGCCCCGACCGTTGTTGTTGTTTTTGTTGAGCTACAAGTGCTTTGCGCCCTTCGCTTGTTCGCCACCTGCAGTTACCACGACGCGATCGCGAACAACGAGGACGTGGCGACGAGCTAGTCCTGTGGGGGTCTCATGATTTATGCTGTCATGGAAGCGATCGTCGAGCGCCTCGGTAATGTGTGGATCGCCCTCCCTGCCAAAAGGAAGGCTTTATCCACATAGATGCAAGATTTGAAGGCTGCGTCGAGGTGGTCGACGGCACGTTCGTGTGCATAAGTGCGCCGTATGAAAAGGACGATGGCAACAAGGCTGCTTCCTTTTGCCACAAGAACTTTTACGCCCTCAGCGTCATGTTGGTGAGAACAAATTTCATCTTATTCAATCTCGCGCATGCTGTTAGTAGAATGCTCTCCAGTATTTTAACGACATTTGCAGTGGCTCCAACTGCAGTGATAGAAAATAACGCAGTAGTCGCGGTAAACGGAGTTTCCGTCACTATTTAGTTTTGGCAGGGGTGACTTGACACCATAAAAAGTTCATCGAGCTTCATATTTGATCGTGGCAGCTTTTAAGAAAAATAATGCATGAAAGGAAATCAAACGTACTGATTGCGTTCTAATTTCATAAACAGTGATATGCAGACATGCAGTAACCGCCACATATGAAATGAAAGATACAGCTGTCGAAGCTGCGCTCCGAAAGCAACTCGAGAGAAATAAGTGAGTTGGACCACATAGTTACAGTTGTTCTGCATGTAGCTGGTTGTATTGCTGTTGCCGACTTCCTTCCAATGCAAACAACACTCTGCAGGTATGTGACCAACCCTGCCGATGACTGCCCTCGCACTCGGGGCCCGTGCACGCCGCCTTTATGTGGAAGACATCCACCGTGAGCCAGGACTGGGCAGTGGACGCCGTGGCCAGGTTGGTGAATAGCTGCTTGGTATGCAAGCGTGAGAATGCTTGTGTGGTGTCTTAGTGTAGCAAAAACATTATTCATGGTAATTTTATTACACGCTGCATGGTTCTTAACTACTCAAGTCTCTTTGTCCAAATTTCTGCCCCGTATGTTGTTACTGGTAGCTACCTTGGTCGAACACTATCTACTTTAGTGGCACTCGTGTTCCCTTGAATGAAAATTCTCTCATGCACACATTTGAGAAAACGAGTC
This sequence comes from Rhipicephalus sanguineus, assembly GCF_013339695.2. NCBI lineage: Eukaryota > Metazoa > Arthropoda > Arachnida > Ixodida > Ixodidae > Rhipicephalus > Rhipicephalus sanguineus. The sequence goes on from NC_051178.1 coordinate 62,869,835, forward strand.
ATACTGAGACCCGAGGCGGCACACAATAATCCGACTTGCTCTCAGTGTATAATTGCAACTTGTCTTTCTATGGTCATGGGAAAGACTACCAGTGCAATAGAAAGGTCAAGCATGAAATAAACTTTCATGAAGAGATTGTATGACCCTTTATTATAAAGTGGTGAAATAAAAATTGGGGGACGCTTAAGCTTCGCCTTTAAGAGTTGAACGCGATAGCAATATCCTGCACCTAGTGCAACAGAATGCGCGCAATAAGGTGTGTGCCTTATGTAATGGGTAGCATGCTTTAAACCAGGAGCAATTATGCGCGAGAACCTTTTTCGAAGCTGCGATGCACCCACTACGTGGTCTTAAGGGAATACGCGCAGTAATGTGTGTGCCTTTTGTAATGGGTCTCTGTCTTTAAACCACAAAGTCGTTATGATATTGACGTGGTGTGACGCCCGATGGCAATGTACGTTTGTACCACGCAATATTACCGCCATATTACATCTCGTACTGTGACACCTGTATACAGGACGCGTATTTTTGGGAAGCATCAAAGTTACTTTCAGTGCAGCTCCAAGCAGAGGCGTGGCTTTGTGGTAGAACACCTGCTTGCCACGCAGACGGCCTGGGTTCGATTCTCACTCGGACCCAACATTTTTATTATTTATTTTATTTGCAGCTTTTTCGATTTTTCGGTCACGGACAAGATGATGATTTTTCGCTCACAACCAACGGCCCCAACGCCGTCGGCGGAATTTCTGCGATACGAGCTCTTTAACGCTATCGCGTTAATAAATAGTAAGCATGCGATGATACAGAAAATGCTACACTCTGAGGCTATGTTAAAAAAAAGAATACATCAAATACAACTGCCATAGATGTTGTACATTCATAAATACAATTATGTGTAGAAAGGACAACTTGTATAAAAATACAAATAAGCAAGCACAGTCATGTGCTATATAGCAATAGAATAAGTCAAATGACATCTCAAAGGTACTTCAGTCATGGTTCATAAAAAGAACTAAAAAACAACGAAAAATATTGCAAAAGAAACCTGCTGTCACTTTACATTCACGGCCCAAGCACAAAAAAACTAGGGGAAACCAAGCCTTGAGTGTACTGATCATCTGCAAGCACCCCTTTCACATCAGTTCCATGCAACCAAAGGAAAGCACAACACCATTACCACCAAAGACGCGCCTTCTGTCATTCCCCTCACCTGATCTATGAAAGAAGTTAAGGGTTCAAGTTCAACATCTTTGTTGTCATTCTCCCTGATGAAGGAATTGAGTTGATTCCAAACCGTCTGGAAGTAAACCCATTTTTTTCGTTGGAGCCTTTCAAAAGTCGTAATTAGGTAAGCTAGCCAGACAAGCAATTCTGTCAATATGCCTAGCTGTAAGAAAAAAAGAAAGCAGTGCATATCAGTGACATGATGTCTTCGAATAAGTTACAAGAAGTGAGAAAGGAATATTACATATTCAAGTATGCATTCATATTATGCTAATTGGAACACTGTCCTCCGCAGGTGATCGTGCATTCCTGCGGCAACCTTGGCTGCTTAACGCCATCCCTGGAGCACATCATGCAGGATTCCCTGCTGCCCGATTCACTGCAGACTCGTCACCGCGGTGTGTCGTATAACCGCGCACTGGAGTCCTCAAGGCCCACTTTCGGTGCTTGCAGAGGTACAGAACACTGTACTATGGCCCACTCTTCAAGTCGAAGATCATCGCAGTTTGTGTCGTGCTTCACAACCTCGGTGTTTGGCAGCAGCTGCCTGAGCCAGACGACATCCCTTGCACTGAAGAACTCGAATGAGAAGATGCGGACCTTTACAACAACAATAGCGATGATACGGCTGCAGTAGACGTGTACCAGGCGGGTAGGCAAAGGCAGGATCACAATCTGTAGTGGTTCACAGCTGGGCACGACTTGATGTAATAGGGTTTACATTCCTGCGAGATGTGCACAGAAACGTGAAACACAAGAAGCTCTTGCTTTTTCTCATGACAAAGTAGCCACTTGCATTTTGTTCGATCCTATACCTATCCCCTGTACTTGTGTTCTTGCAGGAATTGTATTCTGACAAAAGCTTCATTGTGTTCGTTCATTGAGAGCATGCTAATTGTACGAAGCAGTTAGGCAAAAGCATGCTCAGCTTCTGCCGCAAATCATAGCAGGACTAGTTTGTTGAGACCATAGTGACTCTGTAAACAGCCTGTGTTATATTGCAGCAGTGCATGCAACATTGAATGCCATTCCAGAGCATTGTTTTCAGCACTTTATTCACAATGCGAACCGGTGTGATGACTGTACGAGTCTGGCAGGTGTGTACAAAAGCTCTATTCATGTAGTAGCCACTCCCACATGCAAGAGCACAAGCTTGCTGTGGTTGGTAATCTATGTAAACGTTATAGGCACAAAACGAAGCAGTACCAAAAGGGGCAACGTGGGCACAGCACTGTGTAGCTACTCTCTGTCCTGGTTTCTTTGGTGGGCTATAAAAGTTTACATGCAAGAGTAATACGTGATATTTCAGAATGTATTGTGAGTCAATTCATCATCTTCTGTCAATTCATCATTGTGAGTCAATTTATCATCCTTGCAGTAATAAAAAGCAGAGAAGATGTCTCATTGTTTACATCATTGTCTTATCATTCACTGCTGCCAACAAAGACAAAGGATGCCTCTAATCATGTACCAGCAAGTTTTGAAACAAGCACATCTGCATAAAAGACATCGCTTTGAATGCAGTTTGTGCACTTCTTAGTGCTGCCAGTCCAATGTAACATCAACTGCGTGAAATACAATTCCTCTTCTTTATCTGTGGCCATTATGCACTTCTTATCCGTATGTTGTAAGCAACGTGGAAGTACCTTCCACAGTTAACACCTTCGGAGATGCATCACTTCTGTGGATTGAGATTCGCCTAGACTTTCTTTCAGATTCAACTGATCGCGCGTAACGTGAGGTCCTGAAACTTAACTCTTATTGCTTCTGCTTATGTATATTGACATGATTGTAACTTTTACTTACAGTAGTCCTTACGCATCCTCAGCAAAACATATAGCACCATCTTAATGATCACGACAGTTCAGGAAGATACTTCGCGCATCGGAGACGTTATAAATAACTCAGCTGGCTGTTGGGCTAGTTGGCACATTACTTAAGATAAACTAGACGCGGAACAGCCACCGCAACAAAAAAGACAGAAGGAACAGAAGGGGCATTAATAATACTTGCAATGCTGTGCAGCTCCTTATCTCTATACTATCGGCAGCGCTTCTGGACGCCGCGGGCCCTGGGAACGAAGGGCCACCGCAGCCCAAGACGGGGTCGACGCGCATACTTGTCACGATGCAGGCGTCGTCCACCTAAACGTGCGTCGCCAAATCGAACGGCCCTCCGCCTGTTCTCCTGCAATAAGCATGTGCATAGCTGAAACGTCAACACCACCCGAGTGAAACGCAAGCTTACCTGACTGCACTGTCATTCCGCGCCTCGAGCTCGAGCTGCCGCCACTTTAGTTCGCCATAGCCACCGCCACTCCGGCGGCGGCCTGCTGCTGGGGCCCAGGCGGTAAAGGCGCTCTGTCATCGTCTGTCACGGCTCCCGTCGTACCTCCGGTAGTAAGTCGCAAACCACCCTCCCCATACGGGGACGATCAGTAAAAAAATGCAACATCGCGGCCCACTGTCCGACGAGCTGCCGACATAACCACAGAACACCTACACAAAACAACCAGCGAAATAACGATGCCGGCAATATCGACGCTGGCTTGGCTCGCTCGCTTATTGGCTAAAAATGTTACTATGGCTTTGTCGCTCATCTCCAAATATGGCGCTGAATTGCAGACGATATCGTCCGCTTCACGACTTTAAAACTAAATGCTTCAGTTTCCCTTATCTTTTGTTGTTGCATTTACAATTACAGAAACAAAATGTTACTTAATTGCGCGTTTCTTTGTATTTTATGTCCACTTCACGTCACGTTTCGCAAGCATTTCATGCGTTTGCGTCATCATTGTGTACACGTCACGCCTACGTCAAATTCGACAGAAAATGGCGGAAGTCCAGGATAGCACCCCACATCTTCCCACACGACGAGCTGGAGTTAATGCGTCGCATAGTGGCGACGGTATCGGGTGAATGTTGCGTAATTGAGTATGGTTTGGAGATGCTTAATTGTTTGTTTCGCCTTTATTATTCTTATTTATTCAATGAAGAAGAAGCGTTGCCTTCAACGAGTGGTGGGGCGCTGATGTTGGGTTGTACCCCACTACTGGTTGAAGGTACTGTTGCTTCCATCGCATCTACTCGAGTCAAGAAAAGCGTCAAGTCAAGCGAAAGCCATGTAAAGACGCCCTTGACTGAATTCGAAACGCGCGATCCGGTGCCTACATATACGGGTTGGCCGGTGAACGGCTGTGCAGCGCGAGCAGTCAGTTTTCTACTAGCAGACGCTGCCTGCGACGGCCTTCAAGTTATTACTCTCTCAACGACGTTTCGTTTCATATGCATGAAGGCAGGTTAGAGAGTGCTTGCGTGAGTGTCAGGCGTGATGACATCACGCGAGTCACTAGTGATCCCGTCACTAGGCCGAGTGACAGCGTTCAAGTTATTACCCTCTCGAAGACGTTTCGTTTGATATGCATGAATGTAGGTTAGAGAGTGCCTGCGTGGGTGTTAGGCGTGATGACGTCACGTGAGTCACTAGTGCTCACGTCACTAGGCCGAGTGACTGCGTTCAAGTTATTACCCTTTCAACGACGTTTCGTTTGATATGCATGAAGACAGGTTTGTACTGCGCGTGCGTGGCTCAAATGCGTGATGACGTCACGCGAGTCACTAGTGATCACGCCACTAGGCCAAGTGACGGCGTTCAAGTTATTACCCTCTCAAAGACGTTTCGTTTGATATGTATGAAGACAGGATTGTACTGCGCGTGCTTGGCTCAAATGCGTGATGACGTCACGCGAGTCACTAGTGATCACATCACTAGGCCGAGTGATAGCGTTCAAGTTATTACCCTCTCGAAGACGTTTCGTTTGACATGCATGAATGCAGGTTAGATAGCGCTTGCGTGGGTGTTAGGCGTGATAACGTCACGCGAGTCACTAGTGATCAGGTCACTAAGCCGAGTAACAGCGTTCAAGTTATTACCTTCTCAAAGACGTTTCGTTTGATATGCATGAAGGCAGGTTAGAGAGTGCTTGCGTGGGTGTTAGGCGTGATAACGTCACCTGAGTCACTAGTGATCAGATCATTGGCCTGGGCAATGGGTATCAAGTTATTACTGTGTGGACGGCCTTTCCTTTGATATGCATGTCGAAGGTGTGAATAGTGCGTACGCGGGTGATAGGCGTGATGACGTCGCGCGACTCACATTGTGTCACTAGGGACTCATTCATTGTTTATTCTACGCATCTTGATAATATTTCCTCTTAAATTCACTCCGAAGCTAATCACTCCACGCGTTCCCGAAAATTCTGGGTCCCTTTGAAGTCACGATGTCGTCAGGATTAAATTCGCTGGCGTCTGGATTAATTCGGCTGGCGGTTGGATTAATTTCAGTGGCACTTGGATTAAAATGAATGGCACCTGGATTAATTTGAGTGGCGGCTGGATTAAATTGACTGGCGCCTAGAATAATTTGGCTGGCGCTTGGATGAAATTGAGCGGGAAAACCTGTAGTTCATTATGACTCCGTCTTACTTTCAGCCTTTATATTGGCGAAATGGAGTGAGCACCTTACCTGTGAGTCTCAATCGCAGACTCTGGAGCAGCCTTGAGGAGCTGCTCACCAATTTTCTGCAACTGATCTGCAGAGATCACGGACCTGCAGAGATCACAGCAGTTGAAAGGTCTCCTTTCACGTGACAAAATTCTTGCAGTGGCACTGGGGCATAGGAGCGCTGAACAACTTTCTTTTTTGTTGGCCACGATCACTCCAAGGTGGCGGTCCCACTCCAGCGGCAAGTGTTCGACGTTTTATTCGTTGTTTACTGGCTCACTGTGCTTGCTCTGCTCAATGGATGAAGAGTTGGACTGCATTAGAAAGCTTACGTTCTCCGATTTCTTATGACAGCTAGTATTGTCGCCTAGTCTGGAGCGTCATTTCGTGGCTGTGAAAAGAGTGTGAGCGAAAAACAGCGTTTTTGCTGCACAAGCCTCCGTTGTACTGCCAGTGCGGCAAAACTGTTCACCATAACAAAATGATGTTTGCTCAGCTTTTAATGAAGCGTTATGCAAGGTTTCTATGAAGAGGTATTGCCAGTGAAGCAATTAGAAATTGATGCAAGCTCCAAACAAAATGGGCAAAACAATGAAAGTTTGTGAGTAAGTAACTTTTTTCCTGTTCTGTGCATGACAACAATATTGAATGGGTTTCTAGGCTACAATGTACTTTACGTCTACGCGAAGTTGGTTTGTGTTCTGATGAAGAGTTCTTGAATTATTACTACTTCAATTCGGCAAATTATGGCTCTAACTGGTCAGGAATTACAGACGAAGGGACAAAACTATCCAAGCTGAAACTCTCAAATCTTCAATATTCAGGCAGCAAGCCTTTTACTAGGTTTCTATGAAGAGAAAATTCTCGTAAGTTAATTAGAAAATTTGTAGGACAGCAGTGCATTTAGCTCAGTTTTCTGCTTGCCAGGTTCGTGCAAATTTAATTATTTTTCTTTTATAGGCTAATTCACAACAAGTATTGCACATTGGCAGGACCATGTAGTGTCTGGTAATCACCAGTACTCGCTAACTTTACGAAGCGGTGCTTGAAACAAAAGATTTTGAAGGAATAATAAATCTCGCAAACATTTTTGGTGGTGGCGCCATCTGTGAGAGAAAAAAAAAAACATCAAGTTGTTTCACGTCAGTTCCGACGTTCGTCAAAAGTGGCGGCTCTAAACATTACTAAGCCGCCAAAACACGCATTGGTTATTTCTCCAGACTTGAGTGGCTAAATCTAGTCGCCACATCTTCAATGCACAAGGTGACCCCATGATGCTGTTGAAAAAGAAAGAGAGGGAGAGAGAGAAAGAAAGAAGGGAAGAAATCGGGTTGCACTGCACATCATGAATGCATAGCCAGCAGGTTAGGCTATTGTGCCGAGGATTCCGGGTCTTGCTTGGTAGCTCTCCTTTGTACTCAGCTGACTGTAGAAGCGTTTTTGAAGTACACAGAGAACTTGACCTTGCCTCCTCAGATTTTTGAGGCTTGTAGGACATTACCTGGAGCCTGCCTTCCCCTCGCGGGCAGGTGAGCAGTGCCAAACACTGAAATCGATAGTTGGACGGAAACCCGTCTGGTCAGGAACAGACATGAAGACAATTAAAACAAACTCTGACCACGATTAAAAGCAAATAAAAGCAAATTTACGGCGCCTCTTGACGTTTTGCCTCGACAACACGTACTTCACATTCGAGGGTTGCTTCTACAAGCAGGTACACGGAACAGCAATGGGTGCCACCGTCTCAGTAACGGCAGGAAACCTGACGATGGAGCGTCTTGAACAACGCGCACTCGGCTCATTTTGTCTGCCCCCAAGACCTTTTTACGTTATGTGGATGGACTGCTTCAGCATAATCAAGAAGGAGGCATTGAATGCATTCACTCAGCCCCTGAACGACATGAACGCAGCAATCATGTTTACCGTAGAGGAAGAGCAGCACGGTAAACTTCCTTTCCTGGACGTCAAGCGCGAAGGAGAAGGCATGTCGTTCAGTGTCGACAGAAAAAGCACCCACACGGGTCGCTATTTGCATTTCAATCCCGGTTTCCCAACAAAAGGTCCGTGGTCACCACGCTGATGAATCGCGCAAAGAGAGTTTGCGTAAAATCAGAGGACTTCACTGCCGACATGGAGCATGTGCATCGGGATCTTTCGCAAAGCGGCTACCCTGACTCGTTCGTGCACTCCGTGGAACGTCAGCTGGCACGGTCGCCACGTTCTGGAAACTCTCGCCCAAGAAAACGTGCTTCTGTGCCATATATTCGGGCATCAGCGAAACCTTGCGCGTGTTCTACGCCCTTACGATGTGCAGGTAGCACACGTGCCAACAAACAAGTTGAGGCATTCCATTGTGAGGGTAAAAGACAAGCTGCCAAAAGAAAAATTTCCTGGCGTTGTCTACAGCATCCCGTGCGCAGACTGTAGTTGGAAGTTACATCGGCGAGACTGCAATTTTCCACAAGGCTGAAACAGCATATGTATGACGTAAAAAGAAGAAGGTCTCATCAAATGCGCTGCCGAGCACGTGGAAACGTCCGGACACAAAATAGATGGGATACGCAAGAATAACTGAAAGAGAAAAGAACTGGTCATCTCGGCTCATCTCGAATCTATCACGATCCAGACAACGGCGCACACACTCAATCGAAATGACGGAAACTTCCACACGCTACACACGTTGCTTACGTCGCATTTTATAACACACATAACCGGACCGCTCACCAGTCATTTTTCACTTGTGAACAAGGCTCCCGTACGGGGGCCGAAACCTCGTGCTTTTATTTGCTTTAATCGTGGTCAGAGTTTGTTTTAATCCGCCTTTTTCACGACGCCCCCCGCGCATGCGCCGGTTCTACCGGGGAGCTCGCGAAATGTTTGGTAGGGGTAGTGCGGCGCACTCGCCGGGCGGATGGCGTTGCGTGCGCATGTTAGCGGATACTTTTCGCGCAAGAGCTCGACGCCGGCGCGATGCCCGACAACGTGTGTGGTGAAAGGATGCAACTCCACTTCTGCAAAGGGATGTGGAATCGGTTTTTTTCGTTTCCAAGCGTTGCAAGAGATCGCGACCGACGCAAAGCTTGGACAAGTGCTGTCAAACAACACATGGCTGTCAAACGCACATGGCCGCGCTCGGGAGCCGTCGACCCACGTCGAGAATATGCGGCAAACACTTTGTGTCAGGTGCGGATACGTTATTTGTGTTGGTTAGCTTTCGCTATACGACGGGAACTTTTTTTTTAACGGCAGGGAAGCCGTCCTTCTCACCAAGGCACCCGGACTTCGTGCCCACACTGTTCTCGAATGTCAACAATCGGGACAGGCAGGCCCGAAGTTTACGACGTTCGAACGTGCGTTGAAGAGATCAGCTAAGCGAAGACTGCAAGGTGCGTTACTTTTCCTGTCTCTACTGTTTAAAAGTGTCTGCACAGCCCGCTTAGGTGACGGAGAGTGGTTGAGTGCGGTGGTTGTAGGGCGTTCAATGACCTCCTGCTCTTTGGTGAAATGCCTCTCTGGCGTGGCAGTCGCAATCGTCGGTAGCATGTAATGTAGCGGCGACTACAATATCTATTCTCATTTCGCAGTGAAGTAGTGAGCCACGAGTGTGAACCTCGAAATGTTGGCAGCCTCAAAAGTAACATGTTACACAATGTCGTCCCCGTCGTCGAATCGACGCTGCATGCTATCGGGGTCAGTTGCAAGTATGTCGGCTGCGGCTGTTGCACGAATTCGTAGGGCAGATCGCATCCGAAATCGCACCGTAGCCTGTCGGCGCCCGCGAAAGAAAAGGGGGGGGGGGAGCGAAAAGGTCACATGCATAAACTACACTGCAGTATGGGATATAGGAACTGCTACAAAATCTTAAGTGTCATCTTAAGCAGTTTGAAGAAACCTGAAAATGCATGGTTGGGATTTGCAGGTTTCTTCATTCCGACTCATATATATAAGCATTTATGAGCTGCTTGCAAAATAACAGTTGTTAACAAGACCGATTAACGCAACCCCTGTATCCCCAATGTGCATTCCTGCACATACGCAAGTCTCTTGCAAGAGTGGTCGAACATTTTGATTATCAACTACGGGATAAATAACGAGTTCCAAGGAATACAGGATCCTGCAAGGTGTTCTTCAAAATCCATTCTATCCTGTCAAGACACTTGTCCAGTTGCAGATTCTATAACGTGCTTGTTGCATTGCAGACATCAACTTTGAAATGAATCAGTGTGCTACAGTTCCTTTCTTAGGGTTTGTATTTCCTGAAGTGACCATATGTTGCACAGGCAAGTTGTGTTATATTTGCTTGTTTACTTTCATTCTAGCCACAGTGTGTACATCTGTGGAAAAGAAACAATGAAATCTTTTTGTGATACAAGTTAATAAATTGGATTGATGAGTGTGCACAACTGAAAACTTCAGGGTTAAAAAAAGGCACCACTAAAGGTTATACATCACATTTTGCGCTTACATTAGAGTTTTAGGATGGGAAAATGTACACTGGGTTAGCCTTTCTACGGGTGACAGTACATCAAGCAAGAAAGTTCAAATGAAATAGACTTTGCGTTCGTGAGTTAGTGGCAGATGCTAAGCTGCTTCTGTGTTTGTTTAGACTCGCAGAGTGCACAGCCTTACAGTACAGCTGTACCACCAAGTTCATCTGCTGCCAGTGCAAGCGCCCTCTCCAATGCAGGTTAGAATTCCTTCTCCTTAATGAACATCTCATTTGCATAGTTAAATACCAGAGATTATGCACCACACTTCCACAAATAGCATTTTGTGAGACCAATGACATTGACCAAAGACTGTTTGATGTTTTAGATGTTAACACTTCTGTTGGTGCTACTGAAGAGGAAGAAGACACACGGGGTAGCCTTTTTTTTCCAGGTGGTTTTAAATTGTCCTAGCAATATGGCAAGGAATGCTATTGATGCCATTTCATGCACACGAATGTGTAACGTCTTTGATAAACATTCCTACTTTACTTGCTCAACTTCATTATTCACAGGTGCAAAGAAACAAGATGCCATGGAGGGACTACTTCTCCTGCAAGCTGGTTCAACAACTGCAGAGTCACAATGTCGAATGGAAGAGTGCACAGAAAGTGTATCATGTACAGCTGAAGAAAATGTAGGCGCTTGTCGAATGGAAGAGTGCGCAGAAAATGTAGTATGCACAGCTGAAGAAAACGTAGCCGTCTACGTCAAAACAATTGATAAATTACATTTAGAAAACATGAAACTGAGGAAAGAGAATGCCAAGTTCAAAAAGATGTACAGCATTATGAAAAAACGCACCATATCATTAGACGGCATCAATCCTGCTTCTTTTAAGTTTTACACAGGCCTTTCAAGCAGGGAAGAGTTCGATGCTCTCTACAATCTTTTGAAAGAAAATGCTAGTAAAATGAAATACTGGGATTGCACGGAGAGAAAGAGTGAAAACGTGAGTGAAAGACATGTTTCACTGAGCGAAGAGATGTTTACAGTCCTATATCGTTTAAGGACAGGAACAAGCTCAAAAGAGGTCGCCAGAAACTTTGGAATTTCAGAAGCCACTGTCAGTCGAATGTTCTGTACGTGGGTAAACTTTTTGGATAAACAACTCACCGAAATGAACAAGCTTCCTACGCTACAACAAGTAAAAGATTATATGCCAGAGTCTTTCAGAGCATTTCCAGACACAAGAATCGTAGTTGATTGTACAGAAATCACAATCCAAAAATCATCAAGACTGTCTGCCCAACGGCAGACATTTTCTCCGTATAAGCATTATAACACGTTCAAAGCACTGGTAGGCGTGACCCCGATGGGTATGTATCATTTGTGCCAAACGTCTGGGGAGGGCATGTAAGCGATACAGAGATAGTGCAACAGAGTGGTCTTCTCGACCTTCTGACGGCCAGGTGATGGACATTATGGCAGACAAGGGATTCCGTCTTGAAACCATCTTGCCCGTAGGAGTAAAGCTTTACATCCCACCCTTTAAAAGAACTCCACAGCTGACACCAGAGCAGGTTGCAGCGACCAGAAAGGTTTGCTAGCGCTCGCATTCATGTCGAGCGAGTATACGGCGCATTAAGGAATTTCATTTTTTTGATAAACCAATTCCGATAAACATGTTAGACATATCGAGTAGCTTGTTTAGAGTATGCGCATTTTTGAGCAACCTCCAGCCACCAATAATGCAAGCGCGAGATTGAGCAGCTTTCTAGTTGATGGGGTGGTTGCATGGAACTTCGAAGAATTTTTTATATGAGCCTATTAGACCAAGCACACATTTTAACTGTTTCAGTTATGAAATGTGCTGTTGTTATTAAGCCCCATAAATTTATGTATTTCTCCCGAAAACATGATGCTAATGTTTCAGCAAAGTTTTTGTACCTCTTCGATTAACATTTCAGCTGCATAGGGCCTCTCAGCAGAGGCATGGGATATACGTTGCTGTGAGCCATATATTAAATATTTTAATATTGTCAACGAATTACCAGATGAAATATGCAATGAGAAAAAATTTTATAACCGAAGCAGCCACAAAAACAGTTTTGAGATGCAAAAAGTAAGAACTAACTCCACAGCTCTTTGGGAAAGTAGTTATCAGAGCACAAGGAAGGTTTCTCAAAGCGAAAAAATGATGTAGCACGCACAAAATCGCCGAATGCCCAGTTTTCAAAAACACAACACTGTATATGATTTTTTCACTTGTCTGTGCACATCTGTATTGAACATGGCTTCATGTAGTATGAATTCTTTTCCCAGAGCATTCATTAAAAAATCTCAAAATGAGGACTTGTTGCAGTTCATTGCTGCACTTAAGAATTCACTTTCTACACCACTGACTGTGAGCTTTTCTTTGAGCACTGCAATAAAATTGATGATGCTCTTTTTTGATAAGTTGTGTTAATGAACACCTTCATATTCCAATATTCTTTCTGTCACTGAATGCTTACCAGGAGATGGATGTACTTCAACGATTTTATTTCATTGTGCAAGGAATTGAAGTCATATACTGAGAACAAGCCACATTGAATAAAAGAGGCAGGCAAATGCCATGCAATGTGCTTGCATGAAAGAGGGCACGAAAGGTACAATGATGAATTGTTTTTATGAAAGACTATGCTCAAGATCGTTGTAATCTGGAAAAAATTGCCTCCTTGTGATCACCTATACAGTTGACTCGCAATAATCGAGCCCTTGTTAAGTGATCTAAATGTTTGAATAAGGAGAAGCAAAATGAACTAATCACTTTTGCTGCTTGACAAGGCCTTCATACAAGGGATGTAGCTTGTAAAGCATAACTTTATTGTATTCACAGGCACACTTACGGCATGTAGCATAAAAACAGGCTGAGCTTAAGCCGTGCAAGAAAAACTTTCGAACAAGCAGACGCAATGAGTGGCTTGCAAGCACATATCATAATAACAAACATGCAAACATGAGTGCCATTCACAGAGTCTGCCTCTTTCACATTGAAAAACATACGTGACCTATCCCAGTGGAAAATCTGCAAATTTTTGCAGCGTACCTGCTCCAAGCTACTTAGAATTATAAAGCAGTGTGTACACAGGCTCAAATAAAAGGCACTCAAGTAAATAAAACGAATGACAGCACTTATTTGCAGTCAAAAAGAATGCATGAACTTTCTGACTAGCAAGCCTATCACTGTTAGCCGCTGCAGCAAAATAATGTGTGTACATTGTATGACTAGCAATATTGCACAATATGGAACGTTCCTTTGGGGACACATTAAAGCAAGTGTCTCTAACACGCCGCCAGTCGGGCCGCATGTAGCTCTCTTTCAAATGACAATGTTAGCTGATATTTTGTTACCCGCCCCCCAATCTTCACTGTCGCGGCCCCTGCAGGAGGGTAAATTTTGCGACTGTGGCCCGCTCGGTGAAGCAAGTTTGACACACCTGCATTAAAGGGTTCCTGCCACTGGGATTCACAACTCTTCTTTGATTGACAATACAATGCAAATGAAGTGATGCAGAAAACTTTTTGATTTGCAGATATATCACAGCTGGGCAGCATATTGTGTATAGTGCATGAACAAGGAGATTGCTGAAAAATGTAATCACAGTCCACACGTTGCCTCCATGTGCCCACTATTCCCTGTCATAAACTGTGCATCATTTGATTTCCATGGCCATTAGGTAGACATTGTACAGTATTAATGCCTAAAGGACCCGCGACACCAAAATGGAAACCTGAGATGTTTGTGTTGTTTGGTTGTCCTGTTTACGTGGGTACTTCTGGCCGATTATTAGTGGCGAACGTTGTCTATAAAATATTTGAATTGGGTTTCAAAGAAAGTGTGAGTGCTTATCCGAGTTGGCAGCACCTCACGACATCGCCACTGCTTCGGTGTAGGTTAGGGATCCCATTTTACGTTCCATGTGTAAAGCGAGTATTGCCGACATCACAGATGATGTGTGGGGCCCACACAATACCATGACTTGCATCCGACGAGGCCTACCCTTCCTCGCCCATCTCGCTCTGTTGCCGGACTGCACTCAAGGTGGTTCTGGCTGCTTATGCCAGGACTGCTTTCTTCCCAGAGGGGACACACTCATGACAGTCTAGCGAATGCTTTAACTCATACCGAAGCAGCCATATTGATTCATTCTTTACCACGCATGAGCCCCTCTTTGAAAACTGCACTTTCAACGTCAGCAAAGCTTGAGAGCACGTAATGTTAAACGCTTCCCAGCGGTGGTGCGCTAGTTTCTTGTGATGTTAGGCAGGCGTTTCGAAGTGACTTTAAAATTTGTCACATTTAATGACACTAGCATTAATTAAACAATCTATTACAGCATTTACGATTCCATTTCGTGATTACCACACACAAATCTACAAAATGCAGTAAAAAAACCAAAAACAAAAATTTCGCTGTCAGAGGTCCCTTAAGGCATAAGATGCCTTATTATGAGAGAAGGGTGTGGCAAATTGTGAGAACTCAAGAAAGTGAAAAATTAAACAAAGAAACATGATAAATAATACAAAAAAAATCGACACAAGTTTCAAAACTTGAGTTCTCGCAGCAGTTGAACCAGCATAAGGCTGAACAATGCCATCTTATCTACATTCACTCTGTAGTGCTGGGTACAAGTACTCACAAAACAGTGTTTCCACTGCTTGGAGAAGTTGCTCGAACTGGTCTTTGTCAAACTTTACAGTTTCGATAACGGCTTCATTTTGATTAACATAAACAACGAAGTCGCATTCTGACAGGTTCAATATACCCATCACTACATTCATTTGAGTTTCATAAACAAGTTTCGGCTTTCTCCCCTGGAGGTCTCTGAACGAGTTCTCAATTTTGAGGGGACACTTCACCTCAAGGGCGCGAACCTTCCCTCGGCAGCATTCGCAGGTAAACAATATCACCCCATCAGGTGATGCACCAATGATGGGCATGTCCTTAAATACTTTAAGACCTACGTCTGTCAGAGAGGCAGCATGTCCAGTTTTTTCAAGGCTTGACATGTAGAACGACTTAGCCTCTGCTTCTTTTCGCGAGCCATCCTTCATCGCAGCACTTCTAAATGTTGACGAGTGTGTTACAAGGTTGACGACACCTCGCAGATTATGGGGTCGTGGCTCCTTCTTCAAGCTCTGTGTGCGAGTCAGGCATGCACGGGCTATACTTGCCGTCACCATGCCTTTCCTGTATTGCATCCACATAGGTGAAAGTGCTTGCAGCCGCGTTGAGGACTCAATATTTGAAATGTCCTGCTCTGTGTAACCTTCTTTTATCCAGGACAGGAATTCTGGACCGGAAAGTTCACGCTTGTCCTGAACTAGATCCATGAGGGTTGGAACCTTTTGTGTGGCTGCAAGAACATTAAGGAAGCAGAAAGACTGGTGTTAACCCTCTATTGCATGAATGATTAAATCATGAGGGAAAAAAATTTGTTTGCAATGCAATTCTATTTTGCATCAAGAGAAAGCATTCTAAAAAATATTGCATTAATTGAACACATAGAAATTAGCATATCGGTATCGATAAAACTACTCACTTACACATAATTTGTCAGACTACAACTACAGTATACCGCTGCCATTAGAACCCTCACCAAGCATCTATATGCACTTGAATCAGTTCAGAATCATGTCACAAGTTTCACTCATTCTTCATATAACATCAGCGTTTTTCTCTTAGAGGCAGAATCTAGCTTGTCATCCCCTCGCTTTTCGTGATCGTGTTACCACGCTCCCTATTTTTCACAATTATTTTACAGATCACGAAACCACCCACCTTACATCACACCATCATCTTCATGCACGTCACCGCACACCAGCCATCAACTGCAAGTTATGCGTCCTCAAAAAAAAAAAACAATAACCTTTCAAGCCTCATTTTCTCCTCGAGCTGCCAGGGACTGGAACGAACTGCCCTACCATGCTGCTGCCATTACAAGTCATTCTTAATTTGTGGACATTGTGCAAACATGTATCATACCATAACATCTGCTTTTACTGTATAAACACGCTAACCACCTATTATGTAATACCCTAAACCCGGTCTTCAAAGTATTGAAAATGAAATGAAGCGGCTCGGTCAAGTACCGAAAAGGACACAGTGTCAGTTTCCACACAATCCGCCTCTTTCATTTTCCTGTGCTGCCCTCTGCCGTTTCGGTAGGGGTTTGGTAGGGGACGGGACAGCCGGTATTGCGAGAAGCAAAGCCTCAGAAATGAAGAGACGTTTTGCGATTTTTCCGCTTGGGGAGAGCGCATGCTCTGGGGCATCGTGAAAAAAGGCGCATTGCTACTTAGCAGCCCGACAAACCGAAATTTATCAAGGCCACAGATTTTGTGGAGTAAGTTGCCACCTGTCTTAGTATAACACTTCTACCGATTGCGCACTAGTCTTGGAGAAAGTTTGTCTTAGTTGCAATACTGCCCCACATAAAATATAGTACCTTCAGGTGCCGAGCTTGCTGCGTGCATGTATACATCATCTGGTGGTTGAACTGGCACTGCAAACAGAAGCATAACTTCAGCTTAGACAATCCTAACATAAAGCAATGATACAGGCTGAACTGAACAAGATTCTACGAAGTAATCTCCGGCACACTAGTCGTAGAGAAAGTTTGTCTTAGTTGCAATACCGCCCCACATAAAATATAGTACCTTCAGGTGCCAAGCTTGCTGCGTGCATGTGTACATCATGTGGTGGTTGAACTGGCACTGCAAACAGAAGCATAACTTCAGCTTAGACAATCCTAACATAAAGCAATGATACAGGCTGAACTGAACAAGATTCTACGAAGTAATCTCCGGCACACTAGTCGTAGAGAAAGTTTGTCTTAGTTGCAATACCGCCCCACATAAAATATAGTACCTTCAGGTGCCAAGCTTGCTGCGTGCATGTGTACATCATGTGGTGGTTGAACTGGCACTGCAAACAGAAGCATAACTTCAGCTTAGACAATCCTAACATAAAGCAATGATACAGGCTGAACTGAACAAGATTCTACGAAGTAATCTCCGGCACACTAGTCGTAGAGAAAGTTTGTCTTAGTTGCAATACCGCCCCACATAAAATATAGTACCTTCAGGTGCCAAGCTTGCTGCGTGCATGTGTACATCATGTGGTGGTTGAACTGGCACTGCAAACAGAAGCATAACTTCAGCTTAGACAATCCTAACATAAAGCAATGGTACAGGCTGAACTGAACAAGATTCTACGAAGTAATCTCCGGCACACTAGTCGTAGAGAAAGTTTGTCTTAGTTGCAATACCGCCCCACATAAAATATAGTACCTTCAGGTGCCAAGCTTGCTGCGTGCATGTGTACATCATGTGGTGGTTGAACTGGCACTGCAAACAGAAGCATAACTTCAGCTTAGACAATCCTAACATAAGGCAATGATACAGGCTGAACTGAACAAGATTCTACGAAGTAATCTCCGGCACACTAGTCGTAGAGAAAGTTTGTCTTAGTTGCAATACCGCCCCACATAAAATATAGTACCTTCAGGTGCCAAGCTTGCTGCGTGCATGTGTACATCATGTGGTGGTTGAACTGGCACTGCAAACAGAAGCATAACTTCAGCTTAGACAATGCTAACACAAAGCAATGATACAGGCTGAACTGAACAAGATTCTACGAAGTAATCTCCGGCACACTAGTCGTAGAGAAAGTTTCTCTTAGTTGCAATACTACCCCACATAAAATAAAGTACCTGCAGGTGACAAGCTTGCTCCGTGCACGTGTTGATGATCAACTACAACTGGTGGCTGAACTGGCACTGCAAACAGAAGCATAACTTACTTCAGCTCAGACAATGCTAACACAAAGCAATGATACAGACTGAACTGAGCAAAATTGTACGAAGTAGTTTTCATGAGCATTAACCACTACAAGCAAACTTTTCTAAACACTCACGTGGTGATAACAGACGGGTTCCCTCAGTTCCAGCATCTTTCTGAAACATACCATTGAAACGTATGTCAATAAATTTGACAAAGAAGTGCAAAAGCTAAGGAGACCACAGACCACCCAGTACTCATCTCTTTTTTATAGATGAGAACTATAATTTTTAGTGATAGAATCAGGCATGGCTTCTGCAAATGAACAGTGATTTACAACTTTTAAACTGACACACAAAGTTGTGAAAAATGCTGTTGTGTCACTGCACAGTGAAACAGTAGCACTGATTTGAAGGTGTTAATTGTGCACCTACAAATTACTGTATGTTATCTTATAAGCACACCATGCGTACACTTGAAAAATCAAATCATGTGTTTCCACATTAATCTGTGTTTATCAGATTCCAAAGAAAGTTTATGCAAACAGGCGCTGCTGCCTCCATGGCAACAAGT
Source organism: Rhipicephalus sanguineus (assembly GCF_013339695.2). Classification (NCBI taxonomy): domain Eukaryota; kingdom Metazoa; phylum Arthropoda; class Arachnida; order Ixodida; family Ixodidae; genus Rhipicephalus; species Rhipicephalus sanguineus. The sequence goes on from NC_051178.1 coordinate 62,888,389, forward strand.
GAAACTGTTGAAACGTGATGAGCTCTGTGTATATTGTGTGTTATTTTGAAGCGTATGATTTATAACAACATTGCGAGTGCAGATAGGAAAATTGCAAGCAAGGAATGTTCTGCAATCTTTACCATCATAATTTTGATTGCACCAAATGAAGCAGTATCATAAAATAAGGTTGTCACTTGAGTTCAGAGCAAGTAGCACCAGATATCAGACTGAAATTGATGCTTAGGAAACTATCACTTGATTAAGCTTCAGCAGCAACACCTTATGCTGTCACTATGCTTTCATTATTGCTGTCTTGCATAAATGTTTGTAAATTTTGAAGACATATCTCTATGCTAATACCTTATTATAGCGAAGCCACACAGCGCGAGGTGAGGCGTCCTGAAGGTTCCTCCTGAACGTGTCAATGTCTAGTGGTGTTGCCTGAGGACAGGGATCGTAGGACCTTTTCCTTTTGCCAGAGCTAGCCTTCTGGTTTGCCACCATGAACGTAATGTCGCTCAATGGCTTCGATTTCTCCAGCTTCTTGGCTAGAAAGTGAAAGAATTATTTTAATCTCTGTTACAATGTGGTGATTTCCTCCCATTTGCTCCTAACGAAAAAAAATTACCTCCAGGGGGCACAATCCAAGCACACGGCACATCCGTGCATGTTGGTTCAAGGGCAGCTCCGTTGGCTGCAGTCAGCAGCAACCCAACAATGTGCTGGCATGTTCCACTTAATCTGAAAAACACAGACATGCTATTAATTAGCAGTTCCTCTCAGGACACATTTGTGGCTCAGTGCTTTCTTTGCAACTTTATTTACCCAATACCCTACCTTGACAATCAGGCTGTGGGCCAAGTATTTGATAAGGCAGTATTGAATAAACAAGCAGCTTACTAAAACATTGGCTGCTAGTGCAAATGCTTAAACTAAAATCAATATGTACCACAGCCTAATGGAAGAAAACAGCTACCGAAATGTCCAATGGCATGCTGATTCAGTAACCGCGCAAGTAGATCGCTACCAACAAACACTGACTACACGATAGGCAAGTTTATACGCGAATGGAAAGCCAAAGTAAAAGCCTGCATATACTGGAGCTCGCATATCCTGTTGTTTTATAGGAACTTTAAAACCGGAGTCAAATGTTCACTTGCCATCGCGATCGGGTCGGATCCAATTTCCTGATCATGATGGGGATTAACCGCGATCAGCAGTACACCGTGGGATATGGTGTCACACTGACACTTTTGATCGCGCTCGGGCTGACCCAGATAGCATTTCGTGATCGCGATCAACCATGGTCGGTGCTACACGATCGAAACTAATCTTCATCGAATTTGACCCAGACATTAATCATATCGCGATCTCAGAGCCCGGTAGCGACCACGTAGCAGCACTTGATCCGCACAGGCCCTGATCGCAATCAAGGGAGCTCGCGTGAAACGGGTATAACTACTCGGATGCGGCAGCCAACGGCTGCATACACGCGCACCGTGATGACAGATATGCGTGTGTCGCAAAAGTGAGTCCGCGCACTTGCAAGTGCAACGCCAGAAAAAAAGCAAAGTAAAAGCTCGTGGTACGCATTGTGATTGCGTTTTTGTGCTGTATGATTTAGAAAGTATATGAACCTAAGTGGTCAAACAGCGTGCTAAAGACCGCTCTCCACAGTAAGTTTGATTTACCTTTACCGCGTTTCATGTTCACCTAAGGAGCTGATGGTGCTCTTATTAGCGAAGTGTGGCGCTGAGCTAGTTGCCGCATAGCATCAATGTCAGCGGCGCGACATGGTACTGATAGAATGAAGAAACAGACAAAAAATTGTTGCGAGTTTCATTCGTCCTCGCTAACATGACACAAACACCGACAGATGTGTACCCGTGCTGTCATATAGCGATGCGCTAATGCCATTACATTACACACGCGTGGCGTTTAACATCCGAAGCGACTGGACGTGAACAAACAAGCTTGCTTACCCGGCTGGGCAAAGACAGTGGGCACCGGTGACAGCTCCTGTGTCTTTGCGAAGTGCGGCGTGAACCAGGTAGTACCCACCCTTCATCGATGGTAGGCAAATCGACCGCAAAACACCAACTTCACTTCGCGGCAACACTTCATTATACATAATGTTCCGGATGTATCCTTCTTCTTGGAAGCGGCGACCCTTGTCCAACTGGTGCTCGCATCTCATGCCCGACGACTGAAGATATTCGTTTACGCGCCGCTCTGTGAGCGCCGCGCCACGAATGTTTTTCACCCAACCGTTGGTAAGAGCCAGGTAGCCCCCAGGAACAATATCTTGCCCTGGAGAGCTCATGTTGTCACGCACGCTAAGCTACGTGCGGTAGGTAGGACTGACCGACAACGACAACAAACGCGGAACGCGCGAAACGCGAAACCGGCGATCCCCTACCAGAGCGTTTCGAGCGGTGTGCGGGAGGTGGCAGCACAGGAAAATGGAAAAGGCGGATTGAGCCGAACTCATTGCTGGGTTATTTAGAACAATTATTCTCAATTAACTAGACGCCGAACGACCGCCAGAAGAAAGAGACAGAGGAAACAAAAAGGGCGTGTCTTATTCTGATTTCTTCTGGTGGTGATTCGGCGTCTAGTTTATTCAGAGTAACTGAGCTGCTCTAATAGAATTTAACTCTGCTCAGAAAGCTGTGTGCTGATATTGTGCCGAAAGCACACCGAACATTTACCGCGCGTTGGCGAAGCTGCGTGTATACGGTGCGTATCTTTACAAATGCGCTGTAAGTATGACTTCGACATTACGAGGGCTCAAAGGTATTGGAACTCAAAGTTAACGCGACCACCGGTACAAATGACGGTCGTCCTCAGGTGCCTTGCACGGATATTGTTATTAATTGCAAGGCGCCGGGTGGGGAGGGGATACTTTACTGTCCGCATTTGTGCGTGTATATATATATATATATATATATATATATATATATATATATATATATATATATATATATATATATATATATATATATATATATCAACATATTCTCGGAAAACAGAGCATGTCAAAAAGAAGTTTTTCTAATGGCATCGATAGAAGATCCGGAAAAGTGCAATATAAGCTTCCATTGAAAATGAGAACTGGCTGTAATGAATTTAGGCGGAATAACCGACGGGCTACATTTACATCTGCGCATTTTAATATGCTTGGGATAAGCCCTGATGCATGAAGTTTGTGCCTCGGAGGTGAACACGCGCCTTCGGCTCGGCTTCCTGGCTCGCCTTCCTGGTATTTTAAGCCCTCAGAGGTCGCATAGCCGATGCATCGTAACCGCGGAAGCATGCTGTTGAAACAAGATAGCCTTTCGGCATTAAAGAAACAGCGCAAAACTGGCAGAACTCAGCCGTCACTAATAAAAATGTTGCGATAGAGTCATTTGTACTCAGGTTACTCATGAAACAGTCGAGCGCATTGGAGCACATACAGAGATCAATGCTCTGGATATATCGTAGAGATGGCCGGCAGAAGAATTGTAGGCTTTTTTTCGTCGCTGGTTCGTTAGTTCTTCGTAGTCAGTGTTCGTAGTCAGTTATAGTGTAGCGCGGCTCGAAGTGCTGCTTGCAAACCGCGCAGCAATCAGTGAGCAGCTAGATGCATGTGCGCAAAATCCGATTGTCACCTTCTTTGGGGGTCGGCAGGCTCCAAGAACAGGGAATATCTCGGCGCAATTTTGGCACGCCTGCATATTCACTCATGCACCATGGCGCGTAGCAGGCGTTGAGACACCGATTGAAGCTCAGTAAGGCATTAAACGCGCTCAAAACGCGCAATGACACGCTTTTAGTAGGCTGCGACGAGCGCGCGCCAAATGCAGACGCTCTCCACAGCTTCAGTGGATGGATGGATGGATGCTATGAGCGTCCCCTTTATAACGGGGCGGTGACATGTCTGCCACCGGGCTCGAAGGCGAAAAAAAAAGAGAAAGAAGAAAAAAAGCTTCCTTGTTTCATGTTGTCCTAATGCCTTATCTACATTGATTAAATCTATGTTATTATACCAAAAAATATAAATTCACGGTCCATCTCTCTGCCTCTTAAGGCAGAATGACCTTATTTTCCCCTATTATTTATTTTTGTACTTTATCTCTACTTTTCTGCCACCAATACTCTAACCGTCTCTTACTTATTTCTATCGCGGACGTGTTCAGCTTTCCATTGTTGTCCCTAAAACCCAAGGCTTCATGTAGACTCGTGCCCACACGTATACCTGGGTGAATATCGCCACATTCAATCAGTACATGTTCCATCGTTTCCTTAGTTCCCCCGCAGCATGTACAATGTTCTTCTTCGTTACTGAATCTCGCTTTATAACTACGCGTTCTAAGGCAGCCCGACCTTGCTTCAAACAGTAAAGCGCTTCCCCTTGAATTATCATAAAACCTTTCCCTCCTTATTTCGTTTTTTCCTTTTCGGTAGTTACTCAGAGCCGGCTTCTTTTCCATCGCTGTCATCCAATAAGTCCTCTCCGCCTCTCTGACCTTCCGCTTAATGCTCCTTGTTGCCATATCGCCCGCACTGCCAGCCGTATATTTACTGGTGAGCCTCCTAGTTCTTTTTCTCCACTGCGTGTCAACGCTTTTTCTATACAAATACCTGAAAACCTTCTCTGCCCATCTACTCTCCTTCATTTTCCTCAGCCTCTCTTCGAATCTCATTTTGCTCTGCGCTTCCCTCACTTCAAAGCCTGTCCATCCCATATCACCCTTTACCGCCTCATTTGTCGTCTTCCCGCGAGCGCCCAACGCGAGGCGGCCCACCGTCCTTTGATTTACATCCATTCCTGATTGCACCTCTGACTTCATGCACACCACTGAGTTCCCAAATGTAAGCCCCGGAACCATCACACCCTTCCACAGCCCTCGAAGCACCTCGTACCTATTGTATCCCCATAAAGCTCTGTGCTTCATAATTGCAGCATTCCTCTTTCCCTTTGCTACCGATGCTTTCTCTTGTACCTCCATATATCTATCCCCCTCATTTACCCATACTCCGAGGTACTTGTACTCGCTTACCCTCGGTATTTTTTGGCCCTGTATTAAGACCGTATGGTCTCCGTGATCATTGAATACCATCAATCCACATTTTGTTGCACTAAATCCTAGTCCTAGAGCCTCACACTCCCTTCCGCATATATCTGCCAGTCGCTGTATATCATCTTGACTGTCCGCAAATAAGACAATATCATCAGCATCACAAGTACAAAGTGACTACAGCGCCGCCGCTACGTTCGCCCGTCGGAGCATCACCCGAGATGCGGCGCGGCCGCTTCGTTCGTTCCACTGCCCCCTTCTAGTACACTGTAGCAATACCTGGTTACCGGTAAAGGGGCTTTAGTTACCGGACGATGGTGGGGACATCTTGTGATGCTTCGTGCAACCACAGTCATGGACATGTTTGTTTTCGTCTAGTGTTTTTGAGGGGAAAATGATTAAAAAGGCAACTCATTCGTAATTGTGCAGCTGCAAGGCATTTACATTGGAAGTAGAATGCCCGATGTTTCTGCAATAACAATTTTTGTGCTTGCCTTGTTCACCCTGGCCCCGTTAGATGGCGCCACCTATCGAGCCTGTCAGAGGCCTTATGCCTCTCCCGTTTACGGCTTCGGTATTCTAGGTCGCTCTAGCCTCGGTAATCCGGCTGAAACAAGGTGATCGTAAGTGGCGCTCGCACCACTCGCACTTCGGCTTATTTTGACTCGGCGGATGGAGTCTCCGCAAAGCGGATATCGCGAGTAGCCACGAACGAAGGTGGATGTGCGAGATAGGGCCGTAAAAGTAAAGCCTAACAGGCGAGTAGTCTGCATTCTGTAAAGGTTCGCGCATGCGCAGAGCCCATCCGGTATCCAGTAACACGGTAACGTAAAGAAGTATACGTACAAGCTAAACGTCCCTAATACCAGGACTGGCACCCGGCGAGGACTGTTGCCTCGCATTTACGAGCCTTTACGTTACCGTGTTACCGGATGGAATCTGCGCATGCATGAGCCTTTACGGAACGTAAACTACTCGCCAGATAGGCTTTACGTTTGCGGCTGTATCTCACAAATCCACCTTCGATCGTGGCTACTCGCGATATCCGCTTCCCGGAGACACCGAGTCAAAATAAGCCGAAGCAGTGCGAATGCCACTTACCATCACCTTGTTTCAGCCTGATTACCGAGGTTAGAGCCACCTAGAATGCCGAATCCGTAAACTTGAGAGGTCTAAAGCGCTCGGCTGGCTGGATAGGTGGCGTCATCTAGCGCAGCCAAGGTGAACTAGGCAAGCAGATTGCAGAAACATCGGGCATTCTACTTCCAATGTAATTGCCTTGCAGCGACATAATTGTGAATGAGTTGCGTTTTCAATCATTTTTCCCTCTGAAACACTAAGCGAAAACAAACGTGTCCATGACTGTCGTTGCACGAAGCCCCACAAGATGTCGACGCCATCGTCCGCCAACCCGGTATTGCTGCACCCTTTGCTTATGCCGGGATACTGCACACGCTAAAAACCTCTCATGATTTTGCCGCAGCGGTAATTCAATATTATCTAAATTAAATGTAGTGTAAATGCAGTTACCACCACCATGCAGTGGTTTGCGCAAACGTAAAGGTATACGTTTACGTACGTACGTAAACGTTTACGTATGGCGAGCTAAAACTCTTCTGAAACATGCGTTCCGGTAACACGGTAACGTTAAAAAGTATACGTACAAGATAAAAGTCCCTATTAACTGGAGGGACCGCCAGCGCGGCATGCGAGGTCTGTGGCACCGAAGAAAACATAGATCATTTGCTATGCCACTGCCCTCGATTTACCTTTGAAAGACGAACACTTCCTGACGCGTGGCACTACTGGACGATCGGCCGGTCTTCGTACAGCTGGAACCCCGTCCCTATTCCTCGTTGGCCCACAAGGCATTGAAGGCACATTTGTGGTTTTTGAGGACGACAGGCTTCACCGTCGCCGTAATGTTTCGTATATCGTACATAATCTGGAAGAAAACAGTCCTTAAAGAAGTTGCGTTCGAGGCGTGCAACCCAGGAGTCAAACCACCGAACCTTCGTTCTACGACGTGACGTCTAAGACAATTCAGCCACGTGAAAACACATGTCCATATCTGTAAGTGGTAAGATATATTTTTAACTATTCTTTAGTGCTGGCGATGCGTCAGCGTCTCTGAGCTGCTTCAGCGCCGCGGAGGCTTGTTCACTATCAGACCGTAAGATGACGCAAGAGGCCTATAGGACGCGGCTGTGCGTGGCCCGGTCTTTAATTGAACGCAATCTGCGAAGCGATTATTTCAAAGCGAACTTCAGACGAAGGCAAATAACTCCATGTACGATGTGCTATCGCAGCTCGATTCGCGTTAAGACGGGACATCGTGGCTGTCAATTCACTTGCTGCTGCTGCGGTGCAGCAGGGCCGGTGATGCACCAAAGCATCCCTCGAGAGCTGCTTCGCAGTGCGGCAACACGGATGCATACGCGGTGTTTTATGAAATGTGTTGTAGAATCCTAAAAAATCAGGGAACTGTAATATTTGCTCGCTGCGAACAATATTTATTCTAATGCATGTCTTTTCACCAGTTCAGTCATTATTTCTTACAAGAGGTCCAGTAATTTTCTTGTTATTTACATAATCACGTAAGCTGCTTCCCCATAATTTGAAGCAGTACAGCAACACGATACCATCTGTTGAATGTGCAACAAAACTGTATGATCGAAACTAAAATGCGCATATTAAAAACAGCTAACCGGCTAGAAACAGGTGAATTAAGATCAAGCTTTTACTGCACTTGAAACTCGCCCTGTGTCATTCAAAGATGGCGCCAGCCACAGTCCAAAAAGGATGCTAAAGTGAAACAATGAATGGGTTTAGATTGATAAACTGTTCTGTGAGAAATCTAATGTCGTTTATTTCACCATCGTAGGTTTGTTAATGGTTAAATTTCGCGCCGACATCTCCGCGCGCGCGCGTCGTAACGGATTACAAAGTGTATTTTTCATATTCTGGCGACATCGGCTAAACGAAATTTCCTGAAACTTGTTATGTTAAAACTATGACCCCGTCACAGGACAATGTACTTCATTTTTATTGATTAGTAACTAAGTAGGACCTAGCAGACACCGTCAAAATTTATGAAGTCATGGCGTATGGTGCGGGAACTTTAAAGGAGTGGCGACAGAAAAATCCAGACACAATTAGACTGTTGAATCACACTAATGAGTGCATATAGGTGCAACTTGTACAATATCAGCCACAAATACAGCTTAAAGGGGCCCGCAACACTTTTTCAGCATGGTCAGAAAACGCTGCCCATCGGTAGTCGAGGCTCCCGAGAACACGCGAGCCAAACATTATAGCGCAGCACGCGACCTGGGATTTACAATAAATTCTCAAAGTCAGCTAAAAAGAGCTTCCTCTTCTCTCGACAAAAGCGATGCTTACGGCGTCGCTGACACAGGTTCCACGCCATTGGCTGATTTGAACATGGCGCGCTGGGTAGTTACTGCGGCCGCCGCGGGAGGCCGTCACTTGCCCGCGCGCGTGCGCGATTGCACTGAAAGTACGCCGCGTGTTCGAAGGAAAAAAAAAGTGCTCAAGGTCACGAAGCGCGTGACGTACCTTCTTCCCCATGCCACCCCTCCCTGCTTAGCTTCCAGCGCTTTCGTCAGGACGAGAGAAGAGAGAAAGCAATTGCAGCGTGCGACAAATTTCTGTAACTCCGCTCGTACTGGACGGATTCTAAAATTTTTTTTCGGTGGTCAATTCGTGAGGAATTAAGCTCCTTTAATGAAGCCATTCCATGGCTACTTGGAAAAGGGTTGCAGGGCCCCTTTAAAAAGTATTTTAATTGAGTTTTGAAGTTCGTGAAAGTGCCAAATCGGAAATAGAAGCAACAGGCGATGCTGTCATCGAGCGGGGCCGTTTTGTAAACAACGTACGTCACGAGTTCTGGCCGGGTTATTGGAGGTGTGTACGAGACGGACAACGTTGGCAGCGACACCTGATGATGCATAGGCTAACCAGATACCTACAAAATAACCTTGCAGCGATTTACCCGTTTACTGACTCTGTGTAAAGCATTAGCATTGAGATAATTAGCAGCTCAGTATTCTCACTGCTTTCTTTTTTCGACAACAACCGCAATGAGACGGAGAAAACAGAAAAAAATTATTGTAATTGGACAAGGAAGAGGAGGAGGAAGGAAATGAAGGAAAGGCAGGGAGGTTAACCAGACGCGCGTCCGGTTTGCTACCCTACGCTGGGGGGGAAGGGATGAAGGGATTAAAAGAAAGAAAGAAAGAAAGAAAGAAGAGGGAAGAAGGCACTGTCAGGGTACATATGCACCTGTCCATTGAATGCCTACAAGCGGTCGTTTAAGCCGGTCGATTTTAAAAACAGCAGTAATGCTCGCGTCGCTTTGCTGGCCTGCGATGCCGTAGGGCCACGATCCGAGGATCTTCTCTTCGGAAAACGGTCTGTCGTCTAACTTGTACAGCGCATCGCGCAGAACGTTTCGTTCGTTCACAAAACGTCCACGGAAACACAGTAGATGTGCAATAGCAACGAAACGATAGAACGAGTCGCATTTTGAGATGTCTGCCATCCCTATGCGAAAAGAGTACGCCTTCGTGAAAGCTACTCCTAACCACAGGCGGCACAGTAGAGTTGCATCACGGCGGGGGAGGTGCGATGGAACTTGGAGCTTCCTCGATGGGTCTAGTTCATGCAGGCGACGGTTCCAAACACTGGGGCCACTCAACCAAGTTTGCGTCATGGTGTCAGCGAACGAGCGCAGACCCCTTGCAGCGTCTGTCCTCGACAAGGGTATTGGGGTTGTTTGGGCATCCTCGTGGGCGGACCGAGCAGCATCATCAGCGAGGTTGTTACCCACAACACCACAATGTCCCGGCAGCCATTGGAACACAACGTCATGTCCCTTCGATAAAGCTTGGTGAAGAGCTTCTCTCATTTCGCTCACTAACTGCTCGTGCACCCTTCGTCGTAATGCTGATTGCAGACTCTGAAGGGATGCCTTAGTGTCGCAAAAGACAGCCCACTTTTGAGGCTGGGCTTCCGCGATATAAAGGATAGCAGCACGTAAGGCGGCAAGCTCCGCTGCTGTTGATGTCGTCCTGTGTGACACCCTGAACTTGACAGTCACTTGGCAGGCCGGAATAACAACAGCACCCGTGGAGCTGTCGGCTAAGACTGATCCATCGGTATAAATGTGTGTCCTTTGGCCATACTCCTCGTTGAGTAGTGACAATGTCGCCTGTCGTGGAGCCACTGTCGAATGACGGCTCTTCTTCGTTATTCCCGGAATTGTGAGGCGTACCTGTGGTAGTTGTGGGCACCATGGAGGCGACAGTGGTCTTGCTGCTGGAGTAAAGCCCGATGGAAGGCATTCTCTATGAGTCGAAACAATCTTTGAAAAAATGGCTTGCGGTCTCTGAAGTGGCAACGCAGCAATATGGTGACCGGGAACTCGGCGGAGATGTCTAATGTGAGCTCTTAAATTGTCAGTAGTGACGCATGTTGGAATCGGATGCTCTCTTGCGATCGTAATTGCCCCGTTCGTTGAGGTGCAGCGTGGTAATCCTAAGCACGTGCGTAGTGCCTGGCCTTGCAAACTTTGGAGGGTGCGGATGTTCGTCTTGCAGGTATTGGCTAGCATCGGCAAGCTGTAACGTAAAAATCCCAGAAACAGTGCTCTGTAAAGGTGCATCATGGAACGTATCGATGTGCCCCAAGTTTTCCCGCAGAAGAACCGCATTATGTGAACGATGGAAATTAGTCTTCTCTTCAAGTAAACGCAGTGGGCGCTCCACGAAAGATCCCTGTCAATAATCACACCTAGGAAGCGATGGTTCTTCTGGTACGAGACATTTTGGCCGTTGATAATAACAGGATATGGTGTCATGGCCTTGCGTGTAAACGCGACCAACGCACATTTCTCGGTAGAGACAGAAAGACCCTGTTTGCGGAGATATGAGCAGGTTAAGGTGGCAGCCTGCTGGACCCTTGCGCGCACTTGAAGACGGGTCACAGCCGAAGACCAAAGGCAAATGTCGTCAGCATATATTGATATGTGAGCAGTACTTGGTAAAAGCTCACGAATGCCGACCATCACAAGATTAAACAAAGTGGGGCTCAATACCCCGGCCTGTGCGACGCCACGGGAAGTATAGTGGTTGGCAGTGGGACCATCTTCTGTCTGCACAGAGAACGACCTCCTCGTCAAATAATCGCGGATCCACTGAAACATCCGACCGCCAATTTCGACAGCCTCCAAGGACTCGAGGATCGCGTCATGTGTTACGTTGTCGTACGCCCCTTTTTCATCGAGAAATAGCGCTAGTGATATGCGCTTGAGGCACTTTTGCTGCTGGACAAAGGTTGTGAGGTCAATTACGTTGTCAACGGATGACCTGCCTCGCCGAAAGCCCGTCATGCAGTCTGGGTACACATTTTAGCGCTCGAGATACCATTCTAGGCGTAGAAGTATCATCCTTTCCATGACTTTCCCGACACAACTTGCCAGGGCAATAGGGCGAAATGACGTCAAATCGAATGGTGACTTTCCTGGTTTGAGTAGTGGCACAAGCCGACTTATCTTCCATTACTGGGGAACAATGCCCGCATGCCATGAGTGGTTGTAATAGCCCAACAGCTTTCCTCTGGCCTCTTTTTCAAGGTTGGCTAAAGCGGCGTAGGTGACGCCATCAGGCCCTGGTGAAGATGATCGTCGGGAAGCCGCCAAGGATGCGTCCAGTTCTTCTATAGTGAAATCTTTGTCCATTTCTGGGATCCGGGGCTCAGGAAAAACACTCTGAACTGCAGAAGCGGGCATGGCACACACACCAACGATTCGCGTACAAAAATCATTCGCCACTTCAAGTTGGGTGCGGCCTAGATGTAGGGCTAAAGCCATGAAAGGATGCCTTTGTTGGGGAGTCGAGCGCAAGCCACGAATAGTGCTCCAGATGCGTGACAATGGCTTGCGAAGATCCAATGACTCGCAGAATGATTTCCAGTGCTGCTCTTCAAGTTTGTCCAAACGTCGTTGGACTTTTTTCTGTATGCGCCGTGCCAGCCTCAAGTCACATATTGATTTCCTGCGTCTGTATCTTCTTTCCGCCCTTTGGCGAAGCGTACACAGTTTCTCCAGTTCAACGTCAAAGTCTGAACGCTTGCCGGCAAACGGGAGCATGCAGGAAGCTTCTCTCATTGCCTCTTTGATAACATCCTCCAAGTTATGGCCAAAGTCTTCTCGGCATGCATTTTCCATGAGACGCTGAAAATTTTGCCAATCGATTCTCCGTATATTATTCCTAGAGGAGGAGTCGGTAAGACCTCTGATTCGCACATAAGTTGGAATGTGTATACATTCGCACGGATTTTACGTATGTTCACCACACAGTTCAACCACATGATGACAATCAATATGTCTGTTTACGTGTAAGAAAGGAGAAAGTGTCATTCACACTCATTGCTGTCTACATATCGCCAGCCGGACGATTTGAGCAGGACAGACTACGAGACATATTGTCAACAAGTAGTGGCCCTTGGGTAATAACTAGTGACTTCAACGCACATCACTTACTCTGGGGTAGTTCGACGATCAACGCTAAAGGAAGAAACCTCGTGTCATTCGCCTCTAAGCATGACCTGTGTTTTATAAATGATGGCAGTCCTACATACCTGCGGGGGCTTGCGTACAGCAGTTGCCTAGATTTGACCCTGGTATCCAGAAGCTTCCGGTCGCAAGTCCAGTGGTTTTCAGACATTGAAACACATGGAAGTAGTTGGACAAAACGACACAAGTCGTTACGGTCTCCGCGGCTGTTGCTACTGCTGAAGCCGTTAACAGCTCCGGTAACCAGGTATCTGCAAACGCTATGAAGTCAACAGACAAACTAAAGCTCTCTACTGCAGGGATCGTATTGCGTAGTGGACAGCTAGATAACTGCTTCGGCCCTCCGGCGTGAGTACGTGAGATTGGTATGCCTTGAGAACGCGGCATTGCCCGATATAAATACGAGTCAGTAAAGCGTACATCACGTTTCTTGCATGTTACGCATAAACGCTGTTACAGAGCGCCAATATTTTGATTTTACTGCTTCCTTTGTCACTTCTCAACCGGCTACTTTACAAATGATCGAAGCGAAATTGTTTCAGATCGGCTAATAATGCTTCGGCAGCTCCAAGCCTCACGGAAAACGTCGCCTCAGTTGGACGACGACGACAAGATCAAAATCGCAGCTAACGGCGGGATTCGCAAAGCGAATCGAGCTTTTCTGACTTATTTTTACACTCTTCCCAGCTCTTTCGTTCATCGCCCCACTAGATAAGCAACGTAGATTGACGATCGAGGAAACAAGCACTCACAACGCTCAACAGAGCAGACGAAACAGCAGCGCTGACAAAATGGCAGAAGCTGGCCACTGATGATAGGTGAAAATCACAAGAAAAAAAATGACATAAAAGAGCATCTAGAGAAAGTTCATGTAAGTACATGCGAATAGCAGCAGAAAAAAAAGACATTCGTTGAGCTGCTCGCACCATCTCGCTGGCAGTGAAGAAGCGCTTATAAGCGCCTGCCGTCTCTGAGTCCGGCCAGCGGTAAAGGGTGTGTATATAAGGCTCGCCGTGAGCTCCCTAGAGGATCCGCGTTTCGTGGCGTAGTGGCTAGCGCAACGGGCTGCGGAGCGAGAGGTCCCTGGTTCGATTCCGCGCTTCGGAAGCATTTTCCTAAATTATTTTTCTTTGGCACTTTCATATATATGTATATATATATATATATCTATATATATATATATATATATATATATATATATATATATATACGGTGAATGACGGCGACGGGGACGGACAAAAACCAGCCGAGACTGTCCATATAATTGCTATCGCAATAAAACACAAAATACAGCCCAGTCACATAACACTGTAGTTAAAAATGTAATCACACTAACACCGCATATGCTGTAAATAATACTACACAACGTCCAATCACGTAACATCACTGAAATTGGCAAAGTCCAGTCATAGAGATAGAATGAGTTCGCACATGACGCGACACATAACGCGACAGGTCTGGTCAAATTATATGCATAAAATCAGTCTAAAAAGGCGTTCTCAATAATTTCCAAGTATGCCACTCCCTTCTAGGCACTATTGGCCTCGAGGCCCACCACTGGAAACGCCGGCGCCACCGTCGGCGTGACGTGCTTGGCAGGATCACGTGGTCTCAGCAGCCGCGTCGGCTGCTTGTGGCGCACTGCCGCGTGCTTTGAAAACGAGTTTCAAGTCCCACATGCGCTGCGGTCTGTTCAAATTCGGAAGTTTTCTCTCATTTTCTATTCAATTGAAACGATTGTAATAGAGTGGCTGCCTCCGAAGGCGACGAACATGGGGCTCTACCGCTCGGTGCCGCAGTGCCGCGCTTACGCAGAGGAGCCCAGTGTCAGCCTGCACTGGTAACCGCGCGACAAGAACCAGCGTGAAGCATGGTTTGTAAAGCTAAGAACTGGCAAGTAGCCATCCGCTAGAGTCTTGTGTGCAACAAGCACATCCGCGACGAAGACTTTCGTTACTGCGTCGGGCCTGCGATGTTCGGTGAGTAGCAGACAGCGCGCACTGAGACGATGGCTCGCGCGCGCTTCCCGCCGGCAAATGATGCTTATCTGCCACAGGATGGTAAAAGCGCTACCTTTTACCACGTGCGATGCCATCTCAGAACCCTCCAATGCGACCTCTTGATCGTCGGCCCCGTTCTCAGCGTCCACAAAATCGGCTGCAGATGCGCAAGTTATTGTTTAGATACGTTGAATTAAAAAACGCACAGGGTCCCTTATACATCCGTTAAAGGTGACTAGAAGGCGAAAGCCATCATCTTCTTGTAAGTCGATGTACTGATTGTCCCGCGCCTCCCTCCAAAAGCGTTATGCACCTAATGCACCTAGCGTTATGCCTCCGTGATCGGTCACGGAGGCAATGCAAAGTGACCATGACGTGTGAATACGTAATCATGTGAAGTCACATTTTGTGACGTCATAATGATGCTACATATTTTGGCGATCTGTGACGTCATGATGACGTCATATGGTGACACCATCACGTGACAATTATTTTTTGCATCACTCGTGTTGACGCCGCCGACGCGGGACGCCGACGAGCAACATTCCCATTTGATGAGGCATGCATTGCTTCATAAGATACATAAATTTTGCATTGCCTCCGTGATCGGCCCACCGATGATCGGCCCACCGGCCAACCCCATGTATTTTCTTGGAGTCTCCTTATTTACGTGGGAAAGATGCCACCATGTTGGCGTTAGACACGACACCGCTGCCAAAATTGCTGGGATACACGCCAAATAATTACTATCCTGTTTTGCGGCTGCTGGTTGCTGCAATAACTTCTATTTTATTCACCGCTATTTCAAGTTCATGTGGGTCCTAGTTCACAGCTGAGCCCCGCCACGGTGGTCTAGTGGTTATGGCGCTCGACTGCTGACCCGAAAGTCGCGGGATCGAATCCCGGCCGCGGCGGCTGCATTTTCGATGGAGGCGAAAATGTTTGAGGCCCGTGTACTTAGCTTTAGGTGTACGTTAAAGAACCCCAGGAGGTCGAAATTTCCGGAGCCCTCCACTACGGCGTCTCTCATAATCATATCGTGGTTCTGGGACGTTAAACCCCAGATATTATTATTATTATAGTTCACAGCCGACGTTTGCAGAACAAGTCCGGCAAACGTTACTTTATTTTCTTTCTTTTCCTAGCTAGGCGTCGCATGCTACTACATGCTCGGTCTCGTAGACTGGTTCTCCTTCCACCAGCAATCTCGAAGTGGTGAAGCTTTGGTCTATGAATATGTTGATGACAGAGAGCGCCAAGTTCACTGGAACGCAAACGGAACGATAATTAAGGAGCATTCAAAAAAGGCGTCGCATTTGCTCACGTTTTGTGTGAGCACCAAACGAAACGAACGCGCTGAATAAAGAAACAGAAGCAGCGGCATTTGCCCGCTGAGAAGACCGATCAATACGCAGTTTGAGACAACTTGTCAAATGGCATTGAAACGTACCCGAATTTAGACCGAAAAAGAAAAAAAAAATACACTGAATCGTCGGGACGGCAGATCACAAAGTTGCCATGCGCACCGAAGCCGCAGTTGTAAGGAAATTGTTTTTGAACTGCTCCGATAGCGTCCGCGCAACAGTAGTTGTTTTTTTACTCTTAAATTCTCATATTTTGCGGCCTAAAGTTCACAGCGCGGTGCCAAAACGCGCTCGTAGCAAAAGCGAAACCATCAGTACGAACATACATGCAGACGCTCATACATGCAGAGGCACCGTCAGTCGTCGCGAACGCGTGCGATCGCTGGCTTGAGGCTTCTTTCTGTTATGCTCCGTTTGGTTATACAGGCAGTCTACTCTAACGAGATATTTCACATAGTTTGCACTCAGCGAGTGACTACCTTTCACGCAAGAGGCCGGTTCAGGGGTCTCCAACGCGGTGACCGCGTGAAGCGGGAGCTCGGTTTTCTGCAAAGAGACAGCGACTGTAGACTATCTTGTGCTTTCAGTTCGTCGAAAATGATTATTTTGACAGTAAAGAACGCAGTTCATTTCGAAAGTACTTACATAAATGCCCTGGAGGGCTTCCGCGAGGGGTTTTTGTAGAGCGCCGACAGCAAAACCTATGGGGAGCGCGCCGGCGGTATCCTGCCTAGCGCGCAATCGAGGCGCGTCCGATAGAGGGCGACTCCGTAACTCCTCGAGGCCAATAGTTATGCAGATAGCGCACGTTTTTGCTAGGCGTGTGTTCGCCACGGACCTAGAATTTTTCTGAGGCTGAAGGGCCTACGGTACTGTGCCATTAAATATCGTTATCTATTGTATTTTGTCATGATCCCGAGGGCATTCTAACAAAAGATGTCGTACATCTTCATCTGCGTGTCCACATGTGCATTCTGCAAGGGTTGCCATGTATATATGCACTTCTTATCAAAATAAAGACTATATGGAAGTCAGCTCTCTTTAGCTTTGTTGTCTCGTCCCTTCCTAATCGTTCTATGTGCTGTTAACATTTTGAAATGTGCATTCTGGTCTGTCTGTAAGTGAAATTTTGTGTAAAAAGTGTTTTGTGTACGCGGTACCCAGTCGGAGGTGGTGCACCAGCGTTTCAAAGGCCCTGCTTGTATTTAACGTTAAAGTGATCCAAATATCAAGAGTAGGATCGATGCAAAATAGTTCTCAATGTCTTGAATGTCCATCAAACCACAACCCCGCTACAACCATGAGATGGATGGATGGATGGATGGATGGAAATAACTTTATTTATACGTCCTGTACAGGGTGTTGCCACCTGCCTGGCTAATCCCACGTCGGGACTGGGAGGTCAAGCCTCCCAGCCCTGTCATGGGCGTACTGGACAGCCAGGACTTGGGGAATATGGTCGTGAGACTTTATCATCCCTGTAAACCGTTCCCGGGAAATGCCAGGGCCAAGCGACCCACACTCCCAGAGCATATGCTCAAGTGTGCATATTTCTTTCTTGCATGCCTTGCAAACAGCATCCATATCTTTTATATCGTACCATGCTTTTGCCTGTGCTGGTGAGTAATAAGACTGTGTCTGTAATTGTCTAAGTGTGACCGCTTGTGCTCTGTTTAGTCCACTGTGAGGGGGTGGAAACTCTCTCCTCCCCAAATAGTAATGTTTAGTAATTTCATTATATGTCGTGGGCGTATCCCGTTGTTGATTTTCGAATCCAGCAGAATCAAAGCCATATGTAAAAGCGGCCCGGTCCGTAAGTTCGCGGGCAACGCTGTTGGCCGATTCATTTGGATTCATGGGAATGTCATCGAGTGATCCAAGGTGCGCTGGGAACCAATATATGTAATGTGTATCAATGGCCTGTTTACTATTAATAATTCGAACTGCTTGTGGTGCGATCTTGCCCCTGCTGAAGGCTCTGATGGCTGGTTTTGAATCACTGTATATCTCGGTGTATCGATCATCCGTCAGGGCCAACGCGATGGCAACCTGTTCAGTGATTTCCGGTTTGGAAGTGTAAACCGTGGCGCAGTTGGTACACCTGCCCTGGTGGTCTACTACTACCGCGGCGAACTTAGTTCGGTCTTTATATGTGGCTGAGTCGACAAAGCAAGCCCCCCTGCCTCCTTTATCTAACTTCTGCAATAAAGCCTTAGCCCGGGCTACCCGTCTGGCGACGTTGAAGGTGGGGTGCATATTTCTTGGCAACGGGGCTACGATGATGCTCTCAGCAAAGTCCTGTGGTACCTTAGTGTATGTCTCGTGGTCGATGACAGGGTTGATCATGATTCTATTGAGGATCGATCTCCCCGTGCAAGTTGTAGAGAGTCTTGCTATTTGGGACCTTTCTTGAGCCTCCGCAATTTCTCTAGTCGTGTTGTGTACCCCTAACTTGAGCAATTGTTGAGTGCTGGTGCGAAGTGGGAGACCCAGTGCACTCTTGATGACTTTCTTGATCGCTGCGTCTAGCTTCTTTAATTGGGTCTGTGTCCAGTTATACATGGAAGCCGCATATGAAATATGACATAACACGAAAGAGTGGATCAACCTGATAAGATTGTCCTCTTTCATGCCTTTTTGTCTCCCTGCAAGTCGTCTGATCATCCGGTACGCGTTCTCTGTCTTGAAGATAATTTTCTTGAGTGCCGTGTGATTCCTGCCATTGGCATCTATGAAAAAGCCGAGTACCCTCATCGTGTCGACTCTGGGTATATTAACCTCGTTTTCGGTCAGTATATGTATGTCACTTTCGGATAGTGGCTTCCAGCCCTTAGGTCTCCCCCCTTTCTCTTTTCTATAAGTAACAACTCCGATTTGTGTGGGGAGCACCTGAGACCAGTGGGCCTCAAGTATTCCTCCACTGTCTGCACCGCTTCTGTAAGTGCATCCTGTACCTGTCCTTCACTACCGCCAGTACACCATATAGTAAGGTCATCAGCATAGATGGTGTGGTGAATGTTGCTGATATTGCTCAGTTTCCTGGACAGGCCGATCATGCACAGGTTGAAGAGGACGGGAGAGATCACCGAGCCTTGAGGGGTTCCACGATCACCGAGTTGAACCACATCTGAGTTGGTGTCTCCTACCCTTAACCTCGCTGTACGGGCTCCTAAGAAAGATTTTATGTAATTATACATTTTCGATCCAAGTCCAATTTCCTCTATCGTTTGAAGGATATATTTGTGCCTGATGTTGTCGAATGCTTTCTCCATGTCTAGTCCGAGGATGGCTTTGGTATCTCTAGAGTACCCGTCCAGAATGTCATGTTTAATCTGCTTCATAGCATCCTGAGTAGATAGCGAGGATCTGAAGCCTAGCATATTGTGGGTGTATATGTTGTTGTCCTCCAAGTAATCCTTAAGCCTGTTGAGGATTGCATGCTCGGCAACCTTTCCTACACATGATGTTAGCGATATTGGCCGCAAGTTCTCTAGACTTGGAGGTTTACCCGGTTTCGGTATTAGTATGACTTGAGAAAGTTTCCATTCATCAGGAACTTCCCCCGAATTCCATGCTTTGTTAATAAAATCAGTCAGTGATTCAATAGAGGGCTCGTCGAGATTCCTGAGGGACTTGTTGGTGACACCATCTGGGCCAGGGGCAGACTTTCTGTTTAACTCACTCAGCACCCTTCTGATTTCAGATAAGGTGAAGGGTCGATCCAACTCCGGCTGAGGGGCTCCCCGGTATTCCGATCGCGGAAAATGTTCTTGCTCCTTAGCGACTGGTAGGTATTTGTCTATGAGTTGTTTAGTAACTGTTTCAATGTCTTGATTTTTAAGGGCTATGTGTATGGCCCGGGCAAGGCAGTGTCTCTGGTTGGACTTGGTGCCTTGCTCGTCTAGGAGGTGCTTAATGAGTTTCCATGCCTTGCCGTTCCTGATCTGCCCATCAATTGTTTCACAGAATTCATCCCACTGCTGCTTACATAGGTTGTTGCAGTGCTGTTCGATTTGTTTATTCAGTTCTGCTATTTTCTTCCTTAGTTTACGATTGAGCCTTTGAGTCCGCCATTTCTTAGTGATGGCCTGCTTTGCTTCTATTAGGTGGGCTAGTTTAGAATCCATGGCCTCCACATTAGCGTCAGTGAGAAGCTTTCTGGTGGCTGCCTTGATATCATTCCTGATAGATTCGCACCACTCTTTGAGGCTTGGTTTGGCAGCATTTGGTCCGCTTTGCGTTCTAATTCTGCGAAAGACATCCCAGTCAACAACCTCAAATTCTCGAGTGCGGCCTTCTCAACCTCCAGCTTAACCTCGAGAACATAGTGATCACTGCCGAAGTTATGACCGGTATTTGTCCATATGGCATGCTCTACGTTCCTGACAAAGGTTAGGTCGGGTGTGGTGTCTCTACAGACTGAATTGCCGATTCTTGTGGGATACCCTTTATCCGTAATCAAGACCATGTCTTGCTCGTCCGCATGATGCCATAGATTTCTGCCTTTGGGGTTTGTCGCAGTATATCCCCAGAGTTCATGAGCAGCGTTGAAGTCCCCTAATATGATTAGGGGCCTAGCTTCAGCGAGTTTAGTAGCTTTTTCGAAAATTATCTTGAACTGTTGCTTGTAGTGCTTCGGGTTACTGTAAATGTTGAGGACGAATAAGCTGTTGCATGTTTGATTTTTGTATGAGACCGGCACTAATACCTCCACCATGAGATACTCTAAGCTCTTGTCCCGAATGCCCAGATCATGAGAGATGTGTGTCAGCTGCTTATTTACGAGCACATATAAGCCTCTACCATACGTTTGGCACTCTATAGCCCTATACCCAGTGAGCGTGACGTAGCCGTACCCAGTTTCTTGGAGTGCAATTATATCCGGCTTAGATTGTAGTGATCTGAGATATTGCTGGAGTGTGGCACGTTTGTTTTGGTACCCCCCGCAATTCCATTGCCACACTCGAAATTCCCTTTTAGTGTGAGCCATATTGGATATTCGTGTCCCCTGCCTGGGGAATCATGGGGGCTGTGAGGAACGATGGTCCACACTGCGTTCTGTCGTTGCCGGACATAGTCATCATTTCAAGAGTTTTCACTCTTTCGCTAAATGCCTTAAGCCCTTCCCTGGGATCGTTTAATGTATTCTGCATTTGTCCCACACTCATCGTTAGCTGTGAGACGCTGTCCATGATCATTTTCATGTTATCTGCAAATGAGGCTAGTGTTTGTTTCATTTCCTCTATGTGCGTTTCAGTATTCTTGAGCTTACTTTCAACAGCTCTGCGCTTGGCCGACATGGCCCCATCACCCGCAGGCGCGGGAACTGGTGTTTCCTTTTGCGTGTTGTTTATGTTCTCGGTCCGCTTGGATTCACTTAAAAGTTTTTTAATTGCTGCTAATTCTGCAAGCACATTCTTGTTCATCTCCCTTAGTCTTCATTTTCTTTCTTGAGCCTCTCTATTTCCCTACTTTGCTCTGGCGGTGGGTCGCAAAGCATGGCACTTACCGGTTCGGTTTGCGCACCATCGGCCCAGGCAAGTCGTCTGTTGTCGGAAGATTGTCCTTTGGTAGGTGGCGTCTTGTCCGTCATTGCCGATCCCTTGACTTTGTCGGCCCACGTGGAACCACTGCCTCCTTCGGATTTCGGGTTGATCGATGGACTCCGATGCCCAGACCGCACCACGGATTTGGATCTGGATGCACTCCGTCCTCTCGATCTGGATGCACTCCTTCCTCTGGATCGGGAGTGTTTTCGAGACCTGGACCTGCCGCGAGATGCTGCTGTTGGCTTCGAGTCGTCCACTGGAGCTGATGCCGTGGAGTGCAGCTCGGACGAGCGAGGGTTCAGCGGATTGTCGACTTGCTCCTTTTCAACGTTGGCTGCCATTGCTCTTTCACTTCTTCTTCTTCTGACAACGTATGGAATTGTGTAACGCTGGCTGCACATCCTGTCCGCCGTGGGGTGTGGACCACCGCACAGTTCACACCTGGGTTGACACCTGTGTTCCTTAGTCACGTTTATCGCGCCACATCCTCTACACACGGTCTCTTCCGGGGTCGGGCACACGTCAGCTCTGTGACCAAGCCGGCCACAAGCATAACATATATCGATCTTTTTCCTGTAGAGTGAACACTTCACCAGGATCGGGCCGTACCTGACGAAATTTGGAACCTTGTGACCGTCGAAGGCGATGATCACCGTGCCGGTATTCTTAATTCTTTTAGCGGCGAGCGCCAAGGGGTTTCTCGGGTTGACAATATTTCTCTCAAGCTCCGTCGGCCCGTCGGCGACGTCAATATTTCTTATCACTCCTTTGCACGTATCGTCTGGTGCAGCCTCGTAGGCGTTGATCTCATAACTGCAACCGCCCAGGTCTATTGATCTTATTCTCACGTACTTCTCAGCATTTTCTCGTTCCGGTGTACTTGCCACCATTATGTTCTGGCTGACGTTCGGGCAGATGATGTCTGACGCCGTCTGGTCCGACCCCAGCCCTGCAGCTTCTATGATGGCTTTGCCTACCTTGGTGGAACCCATCTTGCTAATATTGATGCCGCCTCGTGGTCGTAGGATGATCTTGAAGTGATCCTTAGGCATGTAGGGCATGCGGGAGGCCCTGACGACCCTGTTCTTGACCCGATTGCCGTTCTCAAATGTTCTAGACGCCGCGTCCATGTTAGGCCCAGCTTCGGCTGAGTCCCCGCTAGCAGCGGATTTGGTCGACATTCGCTTGGAAACTGCTGCTTGCCACCCGTACTCTTCGGTACACTCATCGGGAGATATGCTCTCCCCGTCCATCATTACTTGCATGTCGAACGCGCGTCCACTCGCCCCCGACGAACGCCACTTGGCGCGCGTCCGTGTGGCGTTGACCCGGCTCGACGTAGGCCTACCTCGAGTACGGCTTGGTCGGCACGAAAAAGTCTCGTAAAATGGCGAAAAGTTCACCCACCGTAGAAAATTGATGTGGCCTTGTTCTCCTCGATGTTATGCGTCGATTGATGTAATCCATCCAATGACACACATTGATTAACTGCGGAAACAGATGTTGAAAGCGGGAGCCGATATTTTCCTTCCACACTGTTCGGCGCCTGCGGCGTCTCCCTCACAACCATGAGATGACATCTGTTGCAGTACGTGCCGTAATTCCCCTGGTGTTATAAGTATAGCCCCGATGTATCATTTTAGGAGCTGGCTCGACAGGTTCTTAAGCTGGGGCAAATTTCCGCGCCGTAAGCGTAACCTTAGTTCCAGAGGCGACTGCTACAGGCGCAGCTCGCGCGAAAGAGAAGTCTTCTTCCTCTTGTTCTTCGAGCGCCTTGATGACGACATTAACACGTTCGGCCACAGCTGCAAGGTCTGCGACCGCTTTTGGTTCGACAACAACCTGACCACAATCGCCACTATAACAACGTGTGACGTCTTTATACGACAGTAGAGGAATTTTACGGAGCATTCACGGTTTACTCGATTATCTCCGAGCCAGCTCCTCAATCATCATTCACTTCGTGGATATGGCATGATTTCTTTTTCCTATGCGCTTGCCCGGCCGCTTCATACGCTGTAACATTGCTAGGGATATTGCAGTGACCAGGTATCCACTGGAATAGTATTACGTGGTTTTGTTCGCTTGCTTTTGCAACTTCCTTCAATGTTTCGTAAATGAAAGCGGTATTTTTCGAATTGACGTCATTATTCAGTGACGACAAAGCTTCCTGCGGTTCACACAGGATGACTTATTTACTTACTTGTGTTAATGAATTAATGTATCGTAACACAGACCGTATCGCAAATAATTCTGCTGCAATTGACGATGTCACGTAAGACAATTTAAATATCCTTATTTGGTCCCATTCTGTAATAACAAACGCGGGAGTAGATGAATTTGTTTGACAAGAACCATAGGCAAGTAAAGTTCTATTCGCTGTCTCTGTTATAAAGCTTTCTGTTAACTTGGTCACCCTCGTTCGCTGATCATTGTCTTGCCACTGATCGCAGGCCTCATGATGGCGACCAGCGCGCCGATCGAGTCGTCCCGCATCGCACCCTACATCAACGTTAGCGCGACTCCCCCACCACCGCCGCCGCCACAAGCACCGAGGCATCCGTCGGAGCGGCTCTTCCTGCCGCCGCATTCCACCGCCGCCACAGTTGCCGTCAGCGGGGCGGCTGGTGCCAGAGGAGGCGGCGGAACGGCAGCGGCAGCCGCCGCCGCCGCCGCAGCGGCGGCAACCTTTCTTCCCTACGCCGCCGACCCTACGGGACTGCTCGCCGCCGCTCACCACTACTCGGCCGTTGCCGCAGCGGCGGCTGCTGCCGTCGCATCGGGCCACGCGCCGCCACCAGTACCGCCGCCGCCCGTGCCTCCCCCGTCCTCCTCGGCCGCAGCGGCAGCCGCTGCGGCGAGCCTGCTATTCTACCCGGCGCACATGCCGTTTCCCGGCGGATTGACCACTGCGCTCATGGCTGCCGAGAGACTCACGACCAAGAGCTCGAGCATCGCCGATTTGCGACTGAAGGCCCAGAAACACGCCGCAGCTCTGGGCCTGTGACGCAGGCTGGCATCGCCGCCGCTGCAGCCGTTGGACCCGCTCCGCTGCCGCCACCGGAGGCGCAAGCCGTGAATGACGTTAGCCCTACCGGGGACGTCATTGTTGAAGGCGTCGACGAAGACACAGAGGTCGTACCTTGCAGAACTCACGTAGTGCTTTGAAAAGGGAACACCCCACAAACACAAAAGAAAGGAAGCGTCGGAGAGCACTGCCTGCTTGCGCTTTTAGTGATGTGAAGTGACAGGGGACAGAGCCTTTTTGGTGGGAACAAAACATTACACGCGCCCGGTGTTAGTGCTATCGCGTTGACATGAACCAATCAAGCCTAACGTTGAACGCCTTCCGCTTCCAACTGAAACCGTTCTGTGCGGCAAAGACTCTACAGCTTTTGACGGCCTGTAATAGGACTGTTTCGCTTATGCGTTCGATATCTCTACGAACCGCAACAGGTCACTTCCTACGCAGCAGGAAAGCTATGCGACACACTGCGTTTCCTTTGAAGGAGCGCACCCATATAGTTCGTCTAGCAATTTAGCTGTGCAGCTAATGCACCTTTGTTTCTTGTTGAGACGGCCGGGGTTAGTGTACGATAGTCAATGAAATATTGTCAGAAATTCCACGTCTATTAGAGGTCGTGGCTGAAGAAATTGTAAAAACAGTTAATTTATCATTTTCTACGAAAAAAATAAAGTACAATTTCGTTATGAGGCACGCCATAGTAGGATACTCCAGAATAATCTTAACCGCCTGAGATTCTTTAACATGCACTTCAATCCAAGTACACGTGTGTTTTCGCCTGTCCCTTGCATTAAAAGGTGGCTAGCCGCGGCCGGGAATCGATCGCGCCTCCTCGAGCTTGCAAGTGCCACACCGTAACCACTAAGTTACCAGGCGAGAGCGAGAAATGGTTACTGCAAAAAGAAAACAGAATATATATAAGCTATACCTGAGCGTTCACAAAAGATCGTCATAGCCGTCCAGTAGTTTGTGGTCAAACATGTTGAACAGATGCTTTAAGGCAGTGAATCATTTAATAAGATTAGTTTCACCATCTTCTACTTTGCCTTAGCAGCTTATTTCTAGCAGGTATATTGAGTCCTCTGCGAGCGCCAACGCGCCAGTTACCCCGCTAGTTCACGCCTTAATGCGTACAAGCATTAGTTAATTGAAAATTATTCGTTATGTGTGCCGTTAAAGCGAACGAAAAGAAAATGCTAGGAAATGCTATCGACGCAATTTTGAACTCTCTCTATATATTTACAGAACGCATTCTGGGAAGGTACAGTCAGGATTCGCCAATTTAGCCACACACGTTGCGAGTAGACCAGAAAACTATGTGCTTCATAGGGAGCTGCCTGCCAAAGCATCTGAAATCTTCATCGCCGACGTGCCAAATCTCATCAATGGTGGTTTACTTTCTATGACAGCGAAGACATATTCTTGACCGCAACGTCGAACAAAGCTCACTTCTCGGTACATCGAAGGTCTGAAATGCACTTCTCCTAAAAAAAAGGAAGTATTAATCAACAGCCCAGTTCCATAGCCGTACACCAAGAAAATGAACAGGTTAGCGCATCAAATAGGAAACCAGCTGTAATTATACGATTCACTCAAACGCACCACTTTTCTCATTTTGCTTCCGTGTTTTCACGTTCCAGTTTTTGAAACAAGCGTTTCCTGCACTTAGTATAATGCCAAGATAATTACGCAATAGCTTCTACGGTATCTTTAAATTTGATTTGCCACACAATATAATATTTGTTTACTCGCAAGTGGTGTTGACGTTCGCTTCGCAGGCCGGTGCACGTCCACATATACGGCCCTGCGAGTACAGGCCCGCGCAGTGAGGCGTGTAAGAAGGTGTCACCAATAACATTCAAGTTCAACGGTTACGTCACGGGCTCAAGCAAACCTATCAGGGCTGTATACGTGCATGCGTGGGATCCAAGGACGCATTGCAAAGGTTGACGATGTCGGTAATTCCGCAGATGCAACAGGCGCATACGGGAATGTAAGCGATATGGTGCTGCCCCATTTGCCTGTGCACTGTATTTCGAAGAGAGAACGAAATGGTGGACGAGATTGGGAGTGGTATGGTGCTGCCTCTTTTGTACTTCTGCGCGTTGTACTTTGAACTGCGAAATTTATTTACAGTATAGCAAGCATTTGGTGCTGGCATTTTGTCCGTTCGTTATTTCGTGAAAAGAAAAAAAAGAAATCTGGCCGCCATTCTACTGTTTCTGATTGCATGAAATATCATAGAGGTCAAATATCGCGAACGAACGGAAAGCATGTGAGTGTTCCTATGAAGTAACGGTGTAGGGTGTAGTTAATTAGACACATTTGCCTATAAATATACGCCATATTAATGAGCTGGACAACCGTTCCTTTCTGCCTGTCTTGTGTGTGCCGAGGAATTCTACGTGACCAAGAAATGCGGCTTCCGGATACGCCTTTGTTAAATTGATGCAAAAGATGAACTCAACTTAGCCGCATGTTTTACAGAGCACGCATTCTTGTTGACCGTGGAACTTATATGTACAGTCGCAATCTTTTTGAGAATGAACACGGGAGCGCGTGGCTTTCCGAGCTCCCAGTGCAGTTGAGCGGCGGCAGCGAGAAGCATTGCTCATGCGCAGTGCGTCCGGCGTGCGAGAATTCCGAGAATTCTGCCGTCGCGCGCATTGCGTCAGGCAAGCAAGCGCGCGTCGCCTGCTGCACGCGCACTGCATTAAGGAAGCCGAGCGTTTCGAAATGGTAACAGCGTTGAACATGCAATTACCTTCCTCTCGATTCACGAATAAACTTGAAATTATGTTATCTTTTGATCTCGTTCTCAAGATCATCGTTTCAAGGTGCTTTCCCCGACCCATATTTTGTGTTCCAGCATGACTTGGCGCCGGTACACACTGCAAAAGTTGTGAAAGAGCACATAGAAAATCGCAGGATCGCTGTGCTCTTCTGGCAGGCATGAACATTTGCGAAAATGGAGGGAAATATGCATAAAAGCAGCCGTGGTGCGACAACCTGTTTACGCTGCGACTGTGGACGAGCTCTACGTAGCTGTTCACGACGAGTGGGATAATCTTCGAGCGCATCATAACTTTCTGCCAGCGCTGTACTCGTCAATACCCTCCATGATGGCAGCAATGTTTTTGCAAAGGGGGACATGACAAAATATTGACATCAAGCAAAATTATTCCATTTTAATGATACTATTTCCTTAAACCTATATATCTTTTGTGAAACGTGCCCCAAATAACAGTTCAGATGTTTGTGTTTCTTTGCCTGTTCGTTGTACGACTACAAGAACAGAGGAGGAGGGAAAAGGCGAAAACTAGGTGACACGCCAAGCTTATCCCTTCGACAAGTTATGTACACAACTGTGTACACCACTTGTTTTTGCTATTTGTATCAACAAAGAGCGCCATATGCCGAGCTTTGGATGAATTTAATCTTCTGCATAATAAATTTGTCTTCATTTAATTTCATTTTGCAGTGTACTGTTGCATATGATCACTTTGTTGAAGGCACTACCACGTTCGACGAGTCATAAGACGTGCCGCTTTCTGCGAGTCATGTGAAAAGTACAATTTTCCTCGCTCAAAATAATATAACCAAAAATGAACTTGCACTATATTTCTAGACTGAGATATTAGTCTATTTATGCCAAAACAGAGCATCGAAGACCTCAGGATAAATAGATATTCAATTACAACTTAATTAGCATCAGTTACTATACCACTCATAAATTAACATATTAAGACATTATTTTTGTTGCAATAGACGACTGATTGCCTTGAAATAATGTTTTATTGATTTGAAACGTTTACAGAAAGTTCTTCATAGGTGGCGTCTTAAAGGGTTAAGAAGCACAACGTTTGAACTGAAAGTATCCAAATTTTAGTTGCCGTCATAATACGATCATCACCGAGGCTGAAAAACAGTTAGCAGACGACACACGAGCACTCCGGTGACGTGACACGCGCGAAGGCAAGCTATACCCTGCTCGCGCATGCGCGCAGACATATACTGTGACGTGTGGCGGCTAACGGCGCTATAGTAGTACAGAAAGCCACGCGGTGGCGGCTAACGGCGCTATAGTAGTACAGAAAGCCACGCGGTGGCGGCTAACGGCGCTATAGTAGTACAGAAAGCCACGCGGTGGCGGCTAACGGCGCTATAGTAGTACAGAAAGCCACGCGCTCCTACGTTCACTCTCAAAAAGATTGCGACTGTGTAAACTGCTGTGCTGGCGGCCAACTGTTGCACATGCTGTTTTTCAATGCCAGGATGCCAACATAGTTTTGCGAGCGCATGTGACACGAGATGTGACGAATGCCCCAACCATACATACCTTATACTTTACATACCAAGTGTGCAGACGCATTAATTGTATGGCGCACGTAGCTACAATGCGTGAATCCGTAACATCGCATGCGTAATGTCGCACTATTCCGTAACGTCGCGTGATTCCTTAACGACGCGGTCCTGTTAATGTGTTGGAGTTCTGCCGATGGCGGCAGCCTTCGCTCTCTACGGGTTCCGGATTGAAAAATCAATGAAGTAAATAAAGTCAGTGTCATACTATATGCGTATATATGATGGGTATGCAAGCTCGCTTGTTTAAAACTATGATGCCAGTATTTGACACAGTTCCTATTATGCATAGTGTAGACTGAACTACGCCCAATCTGGAGAGGCGCGTGGGCGTTAACGCCTGCACGCCTCTCCAGTCCGGCCGTGACTGAACTTTGTACAGTGCTATTGTTGTGAGTGGCGACTCTCATCACCTTGAGTTGAAGTCGAAAAAATAAAGACTAGTACTCGAAGTAGTACATACACGATTCCACTTTGTTGTATTGTCACCATTATACAAATAACATCTTTACCACAGACAAACCCTGACGTCGTCCCTCTCTTCTACGCCCAAGCCGATCGCGCGCCCGTGCCCAGTGCCGCTCTTCATCATTATATGTATGTATATATATATATATATATATATATATATATATATATATATATATATATATATATATATCTATAAGAGACAGAGGGAGAGAGATTGCATTATCTGCAAATGTAAGCTCTCAGAACTCTGGGCAACGTTTTCAACCTGATTCGGACGGTCGTTTGTCAGGTGTGGAAACGTTGATTCCTAGTAAAACGGATACAAAACTGAGGTAGCTTCGCACTAGTGGTGTCAAGCCTGAAGGAAGTGTGGAGCTGGGTAGCCTTTCTTGTTTCTGTTTATTTTTTCTTTCTTCTCTTTCTCTCTGTTTCTTGTATCTTTCTTCCCATTTCTTTCTTTCTCTCTCTATCTACTTTTTTCTTTCTCGCTCCTTCTATCTTTATTTCTTTCTTGCTCTATGTCTTTCTCTTTCAATGTCTTTTCTTTCTATCTTTCTTTCTATCACTTTTTCTCTCTCTCTGCTTCTTTCATTCTATTTGTTTGTTTCTCTTTCTCTCTTTCTGTCTCGCTCTCTGCTTTTTCTATCTCTTTTTCGTGTCTGTTTCTTTCCATTTCTTTCCCTCTATGGCTGTGTATTTCTCTCTCTTTATATCTTTGTATGCTTTCATTCCCTTTATTCCTCTGTATTTTCTCTGCAATTGACAAAATTGCGCTTTCTGCTGCAGGAGACTTTAGATGAATCTGTCTATCATAACCAATCGGTTAATACATGCGGAACATTAAGTAAAATAATACTGCCACGCACACAATGGTTTCAGAAAGTCTGAGATATTAGTATACTTCGATTATGTAAAGATTTATTTTCAACAGCCTGCCAGGAATTATGTGGGCGTGTACCCTCATTTGCAAGAACTGCTGGTACACTCAACCACCGCGTCTCAAACGGTAATGTTTAATTCACGTGGGCTCACTGCTGATTGCAATCACTTGAAAAAGAAATGCCAGAAAGTCGAAATGAGCGTTCCGAACTGTTTCGATGGCGCACTCAACGACGTGGTTTGTGATAAAACGTCCTTCGCCTCAGTGAGCCAATGACTGGTCTCGCACGTCACGTCCATATACAGGTTGATGGTGCTCAGGGGTAACCAAATACAAGGGAAATTAATTTACGAGCTGGCTAGCTAAACTAGTACTTACAAGTGTAATAGCGCCGTTGCTACGATGCTGCATGAATACACAATGTGACACCAATAACTTTCCACAATTGACATCTACTTGTTTTTGTAGTGAAATGAAGCCCCGAAATTATTGCGAGGAAAGCGTGAAACACAACATGATGAGTGAGCGAGTACCCAAGAAAAACAAGCACAACTGCGGCGGTGTTCTCGGGCAAGCGCTTTCGAGATATTTTGCGAAACTCAATACTGCATGCGTTTTTGTAATCGTGCGCGGGGCTTGGCAGACTGACAAAAACGCTGGCCGCAGATCGCGGATGCGCCCGATGCAAATCACACTTGTGGAGGCGCGAAGCCATCATATCTTTTAAAGGAATCGCTTGTGAACAACGCAACCTAACAATGTGAATAAGGTGTCTTGAGTGTGACCGCGACACGATTGTGAGGCATGCTGCAGATTATTTTGACAGCCTCGAGTTCTTTAACGAGCTCCTGTATTTAAAAAGAGGGGTGGTGCTCTTCACACCCGTCGGAATGCGGCAGCTGTGGTTGGGAATCAGACCTATCCCCGAGGTTTTATTTACTTACTTACTTATTTATTTATTTATTTATTTCAACATACTGCAGTCCTGCAGAGCTATCACAGGAGTGGGCAAATACAGTACATAAAAGAGCACCACAAAGTGCGATGAACATCAATGATTAGTAATGTACAATAATAAGTCATCGAGTGAAAAAGATCGAACGTAACCAGGCAGAGCATTCCACAATTCCATAGAATAAAAAAAACTATATTTAAATGCCTACGATGGATAAAAGTAGACATGTTCAACTCATGGTAATTTCGGGTGGTTGTTCGTCTAGCGGGTGCGATGTATTTGCTGTGTAGGAGGAATCCGGGGGAGTCAATTAAGGTGTGAAGAAACTTCAAACATTCAACGTGACGACGAGAAGAGAGCCTGGTAAGCTGTAGGATAGGAAGATGGATATTATGGGTGTAAAATACCTGTCAAAGCGAAGATAAATGAAGCGTACAGCTTTCTTCTGAACAGATTCTATTTTGTTGATATCAGAAATTTTGTGTGGATTCCACAGAACAGGCCCATATTCCAATATTAGACGAACCAGAGCTTTATAATTGAGGAGTCGTATGCTGAGAGATGGTGAACGTAATGTGCGTTGCAGGTAGCCTAGCTTTCTAAGCGGACGGTTGCACATGAGTTCGATGTGATGAGACCAAGATAAATCCTGAGTGAAAAGGAGACCTAGATATTTGTATTGTGAAACATTTCAGGACAACCATTAAACGAATAGGTAAATGGAGAGAGGGAATAACACTTGGTAAATGACGTGGATACCATTTTCCGAAAGTTCATTTGCATTTGCCAAGTGTCACACCATGATTCAAATTATGCAAATGAATTGTTAAGGGTGATCTAATTGTGAGGAGTTTTATTCGCATGATACAAAACACAATCATCAGCATACATGCGGATTTTAACAGGAATGTTACTTAACATATCATAACTGAAAATCAGAAAGAGGAGTGGGCCTAGTATTGAACCTTGAGGGACGCCAGACGCTACAGTGCAAGTGGAGGAATGAGAAGACCTGAAGAGTACGTACTGAGACCTATTGGATAGGAAGGAAGAAATCCAGTTTACTAATGCTTCGTTTTTAAGAGTAATAGTGAGCTTTTTTAGCAGTTTGTAATGTGACACAGTGTCGAAAGCTTTGGAAAAATTTATGAATACTGCGTCGATCACCTGCATCAAGGGCCTGGATGATGTCATGAGTGAATTCACTGAGCTGGAATCTGGGACTAAACCGGCGTCGAAAATCATGCTGGGCATTAGATAAAACATTATTGCCGCCTAAAAATGCTGTCATATGCTTGAAAATTATATGTTCGAGTATTTTACAAGTACGGGATGTGATAGAGATGGGTCTGTAGTTGAATAAGGACTGCTTTTTTCCGGATTTGAATAACGGAAATATTTTAGCCGATTTCCATGCTATAGGGACAACATAGGTCGAGAGAGATCTCTGAAAGACAATAGTTACATATCGAATAGTCCATAAGGAGCACCTCATGAGGAATTCATTGACTTTGTTATCAGAACTACCTTTCTTCTTCGGATCGAGCTTTAAAATGAGATTCAGCAACCCTGGTCTGAAACAACAATATCGTCAATAAAACTACGAGTATGCCTCATAAAAGGTGAAACAACGGAGTTTTTAAGTGTAAAACAGATTGAAAATAATCATTAAATGCATTTGCAATCAGGGCAGTATCACCTGTAACTGTGTCATTTATTTCAAATGTATCAGTGGTAGATTCCATAGGTAGGACAGACGTCCAAACTTTACGTGGATTATTTCTGAGCAAACCTGGAAGTGTAACTTGAAAATAAAAATCACGAGCAGCATTAATTTTCCTTCAAAGTTCCTCCTTTAGAGCAATGAATTGTGCAGCAAAAACAGCATCACCAGTGCGTTTAGCACGCTGCAAAACGCCCAAGTCGTCGCGACAGGTGCAAAATTTTCCGTGTGATCCAAGGCAGCTCTGAATTCATCTTTCTTGGTTTTAACGGCACAAAACGCATGATACACATTGTTACAAGGTCATTGAAAAATTTAGTTAAGGTATAAACATCTTCAGAAATACTAATCGCTTCAAACTGGGCGAAAGAAGTGCTGAGTGTATCAATAACACCAATATCATCAGCATGGCTCATATTGCGGAAAGTAGAATAAATGCATCGGGCTTTCGGTACAGGACATGAAATAGATGCAAAAACAGCTTTATGATCCGATATGCCATCCACAACAATGCACGCATAACCATAATCGCAGACTCTAGGGCTGAAGAAGACAAGATCTAAAATCGCCGTGCTTCTTGTGGCGTGACTGACTATTTCGTTTAGGCCGGAAGTCAGTGAAAAAGTTCAATGTTTCTCTGTACAGTTGGGAAGCATGACCTAGAGGAGATAACGACGTCCAGTGTATATCGCGGACATTAAAATCACCCATACATATTAGATTTGGCGAATGAGGAGCTATTTCTTGGACGAATGCACTCCAGGAAACCAAAGAGTCCGCGATCGGGTTAGGTGGACGGTAAAAGACACCAACAAAAGTCAATGTTTCAAAATAAACTTTACACCAAACTGATTCAGCTTCAGACGGAGCATCGAGCACAGAAAACTTTAAGTCGGAATGTAAGTATAAAGCAACGCCGGCGCCTCTACCATCGATTCGATCAGTTTTTATGACAATAAAGCCTGACAGCGAAATCTCGGCATCACAAATTTCGTTATGAAACCACGTTTCCGTGACGCCAATGACATGGCGGGAGTAGGACAAAGTTAGTGACAAGAAATCAGGAAGCTTGTTGGTTAAACTTCTTGCATTAATATTTAAAATACGAAGATTATCGGGGAAATCACGGGGGCGTCAACAAGAAGTAGGAGTAGTGGCCGAAGGAGATGCCATCGCCATAGTATCGCGATTACGAGACTGAAAAAACGTGTTAGACTGCGCGTCCCAGTTGTAGCACATGTTATCAATAAACACGTGGTCGTAAACAATGCGCACGGAAGAGCCGCTGTTGCGTTGGGTTCTGGTTGCCTCCCATAGCTTTCTTCTGATAAAACGTACGTTGTCCGAATAGTCCTCAGATATGCGTTGATCGGAGCCCTTCAGCTTAGATGCGTTTTAGGAATGTGAATTTTCTCACGAAAATCCAGCAGTTTCAAAATGATAGGTAGGTGCGGCCTGTGTGACGTCTACCTCACCAATGGCACCTTTCGATTTGTGGGCAATCCATGTTCAACGTTTCCGTGAAAATGTTTGAAACGGCGTTGGTCAATGTCCTATTAGCATCATCTGGAGATTCAGAAATTCCGTGCAGAATCAAGTTACTACGGCACAGTCTATTTTCTAGGTGATCGTTCTGAGCCGTGGGCGTAACCACGTTCTCATTAAGAAAACAAACTGAGCTTTTTAAATCGTCTACCATTTTTTAGGTACGTTAGACGCACTACTGGACGACTCGACTCAACAGCCTCAAACGCGAATTGACTGAAGAGCGAAGTTCAGCGATATCATGCGCTATTTTATTTTGTCTAGCTAGCAGACTGGAAAACATGGCAGACACAGAAGGTTCACTATGAATGGATGCCACGTCACTATCGGCTCCGCGCACATTACCGCTCGGTAACAGCATGGATACTCTAGAGCCAGTGCCGTAATTACTAGTAAAAGTATCCTTTACAGCACTTGGGCCCAGGGTCTAGCTCAAGGTCTCCACTCAAGCACAGGCAACTCACACAGCACACAAGCTGCGCATAAATGAAAACATAGAGAGATACAACAGTTTGTGGGCAATAGAGCAGCACAAGAAACGAGTATTTGAACGGATACAATGTGCGTTGTCGAAACAACATACCTGCACAATAAAGAAGCACCGCGTGAGCATTGGGCTGTCGCTGCTGCCGCCTTGCCCACTGAAACCGCGCTGTGGCTGGGAGCCTTTTATATCCGATGCTGGTGACGTCACGAGGTTGGGCTTCACAAAGATTTGTTGACCCGACTGATAGTCAGCGTAGATACTTTGGCACAACGCAGGCGCAATGGTTGAACCAGGTCGATCTTTCGGTAGAAAGACAGGAAGGGCAGACTGCATGCATCTGCGGTGATCGACGTGTTGGTTTGCGCAAGTTGGCGCTGTCCATGCAGTGTGCCGGGGAATCCACAAGGCTGGCCAGAAACTGCAGAATAAAAAATTGGCCGCGTATCTGCGTGCTTCGCTGCAAATGTCGTGTAAAGACGATAGAAGAGGCGCTGTGTAAGATATGGACGCCATCTGGCAATACGTCGGGAAACATGAGTGCTGTGCTGCGTGCTGGTAGTCCCGGCGCAGCAGCAGGCGAAGACCGGCGGTGACCAACGCGACCGGCGGGGACGCCAGCCAGCCCGAAAACGCGGTTTGGCGCGAAGCGCTGAAGCAGAGAAACGTCCGCACTCAACGAGTACTCTCCACACACTCTTTTATTTACACGTCGCCTGGGTAAAACAGGAACGCCAGAGCGGCGCCCACAACCGGCAGCCTGAAGGCCGCCCACAACGCTGCTTTTTCATTTTTTAAAGATTTTTTTTCACCTTCTTGGCCTTCTCAAAACTAAAGTTTTTCAACACCAACCCATGGCATTCGTACAGAGCAATACAGAACCGAAACCGAAACACAACCATGAGCTCGTGCGAAGGGCACGGAGGAAGGCAAATTTCAGCGCAGTCGCATTTTCAGCTTTGTTGAAACAGCGCTCACTAGACGACGACGAATTAAAAGAAGGCACAGGACAGGCAGCGCCTGTCCTGTGCCTTCTTTTACTTCGTCGTCATCTAGTGAGCGCTGTTTCAACAAAGATGAACGCATACCAACTTGCTCAAGCTTCCATTCTTATGCATTTTCAGCGCAGCTTAAGAAACTAGGGTCCTTAAAATTACGTATGTATGCATTTTCTATTAAAGGAACACGCCACCTAATACTTACCTAGTGATGTTGCACCTCAGATATGCATGATATTTACTTTTTGATCGACAACGTTCACAAGCATGAACAGCCGTACCAGTTCAAGACGGCTGGCCCTTGGGCAAGTGGTTCAACTTTGGCCGAGTGGCTGAATCGAGGGACGTGCCGACAAACAGAAAGACAGACAGAAAGACAGACCAAAATTTCTGCGTTTAAGCTCCCCAAGAAAGACTATCGTCTTTATTAAGCACCGCGTGAGCATTGTGCTGTCGCTGCTGCCGCCTTGCCCAAGTTAGCAGCGCGACACAACAACAAACCCCATCATCCCTTTCAAAGTGTGCACGACGGAGCGCGGGCACCGTTGGCAATTGTAAAGAAAAAATGTACAGCTTTTCGTCGTTTTACTAGAAACATTATCGATGCTGTTTTCGTGATTCATCTGAAGCTTGAGACAGGCAAAAAGCGAACGCAAACAACGGAACAGCGTACGAAGCGAGAGCATGTTATGCCTGAGCGCCACGGCAGGCGTCGAAGAGTCCGTAACGTGACGTCATCAAGGCCTCCCGCCAGTGGCGCCACCCCAACTTCTCGGGGCTAATATTATAGTTCATACATAGCGTAGCCATGTATGGTATAGTATAGCAAAGTGTGGAAGAGGGAACGGAGGGTAAGGAGAAGGAACAGGAGGAGGGAGGCGAGTTGGAGGCCGGAGACATGCAGGTGGTCAAACGGAGAGGAGGTTCCTTCAGTGCTAAACCATGCCCATGTTTGCCTAGCTTTGCATCATTTTGCATCTCATCGCTGGGGATTCTCCTCAGCTCCACCATACAGTCTAGCGCGATTCGAAGGTTATCGCGCGAGCGTCGACCGGCCTAGCGTCCCAGGGGCGTGGCGGCACGTTTCGGAAGAGTGAACCTCAAGATTACTCAATTTTCTCTCCCTCGTTGGCTGTTACATGACACAACAATCATCATTACGATGAACTCTACACCCTTTCTCTATATTTTAGGCTTTCCATTCGCTGCGATCAAGCGTGTATTTCGTTGGCTCGTATCTCTGCGGACGATAACGAAGGTCATGGGAAAGATATGGTAAAGCTGGTATTTGGCACTGCTTCACTTGAACGACTTGCTAAGTTGCACAAAATATATCGCATTGTCATAAAAAAAAAGAAATTAAAATGCGCCTTCCTCAGTCAAGAGTGATCGCAGCTTAGGTAACACCAAAAAGAGTGAGTGAAGCTTGCCTGATATCTACCTCTATTCGAAAGAGAATTCTGGGTCGTGGCGCTGTCGTAGTTCTTGGTGGACGCTCGCGCGATAAGCTTCAAATCGCACTCGACTGTAGTTTGGCCTTTACGACGTTAGGTCAGTTAAAGCCACGCATAAATGGTATAGTTACGCGAGATCGGATCCAAGAGTTAGCTGCTATAGCCTTCCTTCGCATAACATTACAACACGTTGCTATCGAATTCATTGCTCCGCCCTTGCGGCAAAACAGTTTTTTTCGTAGCGCGATTAAGCAGCCGAGAAAATAAAAGTGGCCACCACATGGCCAACGATAGACTGCCTCCAAGAGAAAACGCTGCCCCGCGAATGACTGCCGTCGTTCCATTCCACAAAAGGAAAATGGATCGCACACCCTCCTCGCCTACTCGGTCTTGAGATAGGCGCCTGCACAGAAGTCATTCCCCGATGTGCCCCGTTTATGTCACAAGCAAACGCCGTAGTAAAACCAAAGCATTTGTTGTCAGAACACACAAGCGTGCGCCGAAGGTAACTGGTTCGTAGCAGCACGCGTGGCAATATAATTGAATCATGCATGCAGGTCTTGCGCAAGCATTAAAAACGCCGATATTCTTTCTACCGAACAAAACAGAAATTATAAATTGTCCGTGAAGTCGTGAAGATTCTCATGCGATAAAAGACACAGTTGGTTATGTATACCACTCGGATCAGCTCTTAAATCTAAGAAAAAAGAAAAGAATAATCTCTGGCTTTTTTATGTGCCAAATTCAAGATGTTATTACGCTTGAATGGAGACCTGCGGGCTAATTTTTGCCACTCGGTGTTCTTTAAAACGCACCTAAATCCTGAGTACAAATGCGCTTCTTTCTTTCTTTCTTTCTTTCTTTCTTTCTTTCTTTCTTCTTTCTTTCTTTCTTTCTTTCTTTCTTTCTTTCTTTCTTTCTTTCTTTCTTTCTTTCTATTTTCATTTCGCGCGCATCGATACGCATCGCCGTGGCTTGTAATCCAACCGGAGCCTCGTGCTCAGCAGAGCAATACCAAAGCAGCCATTACTATATCTTGATTGGCCCCCACACTCGCCACTCTTTCGCTGAAATTCGTCCCGCAATCGCAAGACTCGTGCCTATGAGTCAGCCACACTCGTTAACTTGTACTTAATTTCCTTGCGCATGCATGCCCAGCTTCATACTAAAGACGCGAGCTCTCTCTCCCACTATAAACAAAGTACCATATAAAAGGAAGAGCACCACCTGAACCTTAACGAAATTGCTGCCAGACGTGAAAGATACTCCTTAAGCTGAAAGCTTTATGCGGATTTCTTTTAATGTGAGAGAAAGAATCTTTTTTTTTTTTCGAACAAAGCGGAGGTGGGTTGTTAATATCGATGAATGATGAATCGACGAAAAGTGTCCCGCAAAGCGATTAATCGTCATCGACATCGGCCTTTCATTTAACCGACTTAATCCATTAAGCTTTTTGATTACCCGATTTACAGACGGTGACCGAAATGACGCGAACATTCTAATCATACTTAGAATGCCGAAGAAGCGCTGTGACTGCGATGCTGCGGCGAATGCATGGAGAGCTAGTGAGAGCGACGATTATAATGTCGACTGCTTTGTCGATCGCTCTTCGACAACACTACACATGCGTTACCTGGCGCAGTCAGCTTTTGCGAGCGAACTCTCCGTGAAAATATTCGCTGCCTATGCTCCCTGATCGCACTGGTCCGAACCGCTGTAGTAAAGAAATATCTGGTGTAGTCCTTTATAGACCGTGCATGTGTTTGGTTGTGCTGCCATAACTTTTCCTGCAGAGCGTGTGCTGGGCCCACGCTTCTTTTTTTTTTGTGTGTGTCAATCGTGCAGTGCAATTCCCTCCGTAGCGGTTATTCAGCCGTAACTGCGCTCGTAAAATGGATCAAGTGTCGGCAAGTCGCGGATTCTTTCGCAATTCCAAACGTACGGCCAGTCGTACGTTTGGAACTGGTTTGAAGGTTTGAAGAACTTATTTTAGATAGCAACAACGCATACGAGTGCGCGCAGGGTCCCTCGTTTGATCAGCTACTGCATTGGGGCGATCAGTTACTGGAGCTAAGCGGTGCACTAAGCCGATATGTTTGCACACACGCTCAAACAGTTTTACGAAAAGCAACGCCGTACGTTTCCCGCTTACGGCATACGATCATGCATGATTTTTATTCAAAGTGGATAAAATCCGCTTCAAAGTGGATAAAATCCGGTCACAGCGAAAGCTGGAAGAGCGGCATTTCTAGAGCCAGTTATAATCTCTCTTGGGACTAGTACACTAGCAACGTAACCATTAGGCCACAAATCAATTTTGGTGAAGCTGGGAAGCACCCACTACGCCATTATTCGTGATTCTGCGGAGAAGCGAGGTACCATCTGTAAGGCATTATGTGCACTTTGTTGACGCGACAGCTGATGACGATGAAGAATTATAGCTGAGCCCTTTGTAATGGGTTGGAAGCTTTAAACGACTTACTAGTTACGTAATTCGCATTGTGTGACGCCCGGTCGTTATTTCCCTCTCCCCACCATGCTATATAACATACGTTAACGTGAGAAAGAAAGAGAGGGGGGAAAACTTTATTGAGGTCCTGAGGAAATGGATCGTGGGGGCCTTGTGGGCCTCCTTGGCTCCGATAGAAGTGCACTTGCGAGGAACCCACTACACTATAGACCGTTGCATCGGGCGAGGAGGACCGGACTGGCAACCATCGTTTTCCTCCTTTCTGGCTCGTGCGCGACGGCGCGGAGTGTGCGGGCTGGTGCTTGTATGAGTGCCGTTTTCGAACAATTTCGGCGTGTTTTAGGTCGACCTGCGGATTTTGTTCTCTTTCATTGCGATGTCAGCCAGCGAAAGGTCAACGGGAAACCACTGTGCCGTTTTTGGTTGTTCTAACAACTACTGAAAGAAGAAAACTGCTGTGTGAATAAGTATGCGACGTGCATCACCAAACGCGGAGTGTGTGCAGTTGCAAACTCTTCAAGGTAGTACACCGTTTGTGTTACGTTACAGTTTCTAAATCGGCAAGTGCCGCAATATATCCGGAATTCCCAGTGTTCCACACAGTCAAATGTCAGTCGGATGTGACCAGATTTGCCATGTTCGCTAAAGTGCGAAACATTTAAGTACCACTTGAGTAGCCACCTAAGTTGCTTCCGCTTCGTTTTATTATTATATTTTAATATGATGTGTTTGGTGTAACAATTAGCTTCCTAGCTCGGCTCAACACGGTGATCGCTGCAGCTGATGTAACCGGTATTAGCACGGACGAGAAATCGCTCTCTTCGCAGCGGGGTAACCGGCATCATACATTTAATTATTGCTCCGTACTAGCCTTGTAAAACCCGAACATTCAATGAACACTAAATGAAAAGGACGTGGCGAGATCTTTGTCGTAAGGTTACAACTTCCTTAAGACAGTGGGAGCGGGGTGTCGTATACGATGCGCGATATGAAAGCCGAATAGTAAAAAAAAAAAGAGAATTCTGCCGCTTCGTGCGTAGAACAACTACCTCAGGAAGACAAATTTTTACGTGGTCAAGAAATATGTCCGACAAGTCGCGCATTGATATATAACGTAGGTAATTCTCTTCTAAGCGCGATACAAAAACCACGTTGTTACGCTTGTCTGGTGTTTCTTGAACTGCCAATTTCGCTGATTAGCTTTGCGAACGACAGCAAGAATTTCGCAATTTTGGTAGACGAAGTTATAAAAAAACAACAAAAAAAAACTACGCGAATCACCTCCGATGCCGATCAAAGGCTCGAGCCCGGGCGCGCTTCGTGCCTCACCGGCAGAAGAAACTCTCTAAGCATCTTCATCTTATCGCCGCCGAAATCCAGTCAAATACCACGACTCTTAAACGGACCGACAACTGGACAGAATGTGGGATTAGATCCTGGTATAAATGAAAAGACCGTAAAATATAGTGACCGATTCCAGCATCCTTTTCGCGTTGCGAGTAGGATTCATATTTTAAAATCGTGTGTAAAATTAACAAAAAACCGGTATGTCGCGCAGCCTAGCGGAAGAGCCTTGAAGCTTGATTATGAAGTCGGTCACATAACTGTACGTAGTCTGATGCTGCCATGCGTGTCATAATTGGTCCTCAAAGTTAGAGTATGTATATTATTATTCAGCGCCACTCAATTCTGTGCTGCTTACGAGGTAAAAGGAGCTGCACGGTGAGAAGCGGCGCTGCCTTCGCGGCCGCCAGCAGAGCATGTCGAGCCGCGGCGCATGCGCGCGAAGTGCACGCTTGCGCAGTAACTCACCGCGCTCGAACACCAACAGCTCTGGTGCTCACTGTTTGCAGCATATGTTGCCTCGTGTGTATAATGACTTCATATTCGCCGCAGATGGAAAAATTCTGATTACAAATGTGTCGCGGCGTTATTCACGTTACCATTCTGTGATTAGGCACTCTGACCGGTGCGCTTTCCGCTGCGCTGAAGAAAATAGGCACCATGAAAATTGGTTGTTGGTCCCTTTAAAACAAAAAATAAAAAGTAGCGCGCCGGCATGTCAACATCAGCATCGTTTTTATGTACTAGCACTTCCCTGTAAACAGCTCTAACTTCGTCCACACCGGTGCGAAATAAACGAGCGAGTAATAACCGGTGACTTAAAAGTTGAGAAACAAGATAGGCAACTGCTTGTGAGCAACAAACAGATGCCGCGCCATGAAATCGAGACAGCGTGCTCACGCACGACCGCGTGTACGAGCGGTAGTCGGTGCAACAGCATAAGCACACCGTGAATGAAAAAAAAAAAAGAAACTAAAAGGTTACAGTCCAAGAAAAAAGTCACAGTTTCGCCGCAACGGCGAATCAATGAATGCGATAGCAATAAATTGGAATGTAGCGCGAAGAACGGACAACAGCTCGAAATTACCAGCGTGTCGCTCAAGCCCAAAGGACGCATGAAAAGAACGCACACAGGACGAGCGCGAACTAATGCGTCACAGCTCGACACCTAAAGGGGTCATGAAGCACCCCTTGGGCTTGTTGAAAAAACACATCCTGCGGAAAGCTGACACGGCTATGAACTGCTCTGCCAAATATTACAGTCGTGCACGCCGCGTAAAGGCCACAAGCGGAGAGCGAAGTTGCCGTTTCCTCAGGCGCCCTCTTTTTAAACAGAGGCCGGTTCTCACTCTCGTCGGTGGGCGGGACGTCTGCACGTTGACGTCGCGGATCTGCCAGTTTACGTCGCAAGAGACATAGCATGCTTATTGGCCGATAGCCGACGTAAATCGAGAGCGGCGTTCGGATCAGATGCGCTTCTTGCCGCGGGGTGTCGCCACTTGCCGGCGCCGCACTAATCAGTACACGGTAGCCACACTCGCGCAATCAAATCACAGCGGGAGAGCGATCGCGTTTCATGACGCGCGCTGACGTAACTTCTTTCCCCCGTGCCATCCCTCCCCGTGTAGCTTCCAGTGCGCTCGTCGGCACGAGAAAAGAGAGAGAGCGCTGGGAGCGTGCGCCAAAGCCCCGTAACTCCACTGAATCTTAACGGAGTCGAGAAATTTTTGCGGCAATCGATTCGGGAGGCAGTAAACTTCGATACTGAGGTCATTAGAATATTACTTGGCAAAGTGGTTCATGACCCCTTTAAAGCGCACTGCTCAAACATAAAGCAGGACGCACAAAACGAACGAACAGGTACACACAGGACGAGCCCGAACTAATTGTCACAGTTGTTACTTATTTCTGTTTGAACAGCGCGCCCCTTTCGCAAACGCGGCCGCTGCATCGAGCGAACTGACCTTCGTACCCCCCGCTCCACCCCACTGGGCGCCCCTTCTTTCCACGAGATAGGCGCACGAAGGCGACCACGCCCTGTAGGCCGAAGAGCAACGGCGTTCGCAGGAGCGGGGCGACGATCTCTAAAGCGCGCCACGCGCGCACATCGCGCCATCTATGTGGTGACTAAGAAAGCATGCTGAAGTAAATGGTGTATATAAATAGCTTGCCGTTAGCAGGCTGGAATACGGCGGTGTTCGTGGCATAACCGTCTAACGCCGCGCGCTGTGAAGCAAGAGGTCGCCCGTTCGTGTCGGAAAGATGTTCAGGATTATTTTTCATTATGGCTTTTATATACATATATCATCATCATCATCATCAGCCTGTCTACGCCCACTGCAGGGCAAAGGCCTCTCCCATGTTCCGCCAATCAACCCGGTCCTGTGCTTTCTGCTGCCACGTTATACCTACAAACTTCTTAATCTCATCTACCCACCTAATTTTCTGTCTCCCCCTCACGCGTTTACCATCTCTTGGAATCCAGTCAGTTACCCTTAATGACCACCGGTTATCCTGCCGAAGTGCTACGTGCCCGGCCCATATCCATTTCTTCTTCTTGATTTCAACTATGATGTCCTTAACCACTGTTTGTTCCCTGACCCACTCTGCTCTCTTCCTGTCTCTTAAGGTTACACCTATCATTTTCCTTTCCATCGCTCGCTGCGTCGTCCTCAATTTAAGTTGAACCCTCTTTGTAAGTCTCCAGGTTTCTGCTCCGTAGGTAAGTACCGGTAAGATGCAGCTGTTATATACCTTTCTCTTGAGGGATAGTGGTAGATTACCATTCATGATTTGAGAATGCTTGACGAATGAGCCCCATCCCATCCTTATTCTTCTAGTTATTTCACTCTCATGGTTCGGCTCCGCGGTTACTACCTGTCCTAAGTAGACGTACTCCTTTACAACCTCCAGTGTCTCTCCACCTATCGCAAAGCGCTGTTCTCTGCCAAGATTGTTCAACATTACTTTAGTTTTATGCATATTAATTTTCAGACCTACTCTTCTACTTTCCGTATCCAGTTCAGTAATCATGAGCTGTAATTCGTCTCCCGCGTTACTCATCAATGCAATGTCATCAGCGAATCGCAGGTTACTGAGATACTCTCCATTAACTCTTATCCCTAATTCTTCCCAATCTAGGGCCCTGAAAACCTCCTGTAAACACGCGGTGAATAACATTGGAGAGATCGTGTCTCCCTGCCGTACGCCCTTCTTTATTGGGATTTTCTCGCTTTCTTTATGGAGGACTATAGTGGCCGTGGAGCCGCTGTAGATTTCTTCCATTATGTTTATGTAGGCTTCGTCGATGCCCTGATTCCGCAGTGCCTGCATGACTGCTGATGTCTCCACCGAGTCAAATGCCTTCTCGTAATCTATGAAGGCTATGTATAGGGGTTGGTTGTATTCCGCACATTTCTCTATCACCTGATTGATAGTATGAATATGGTCTATTGTTGAGAAGCCTGTACGAAATCCTGCCTGGTCCCTTGGTTGATTGAACTCTAATGTCGTATTAATTCTGTTAGCAATTACTTTTGTAAATAGCTTGTAGACAACGGACAGTAAGCTTATAGGCCTGTAATTTTTCAGGTCCTTGACGTC
The DNA here is from genome assembly GCF_013339695.2 of Rhipicephalus sanguineus. NCBI lineage: Eukaryota > Metazoa > Arthropoda > Arachnida > Ixodida > Ixodidae > Rhipicephalus > Rhipicephalus sanguineus. Next base: position 62,933,258 of record NC_051178.1, read on the forward strand.
CTCTTTCTTATGGATCAAGATGATGTTGGCATTCTTCCAAGATACTGGTATCCTCCCCGTCGAGAGACACTTCGTATACAGGGTGGCCAGTTTTTCTAACATAATCTCTCCACCGTCTTTCAACAGGTCTGATGTTACCTGATCCTCACCAGCTGCTTTGCCTCTTTGCATTCCCTTTAGGGCTTTCTTTACTTCTCCTGTCAATACTGGTGGGATGTCAGATTCCTCTGCGCTATTACTGCTTCTTACGTTATCATCCTGACTTTCTCGGCGGCTGTACAGATCTCTGTAGAACTCTTCGGCTACCTCAACTATTCTATCCATATTGTTTGTGACCTTGCCTTCCTTGTCCCTTAATGCATACATCTGATTTTTGCCTATGCACAGTCTTGTCTTCATAGCTTTGAGGCTTCTTCCGTTCTTTAGAGCATGCTCAATTCTCTCCATATTATACTTTCTTATGTCGGCTACTTTACGCCTATTGATTAGCTTCGAAAGCTCCGCCAGCTCTATTTTGTCTGTTGCACTTGAGGTATACATATATACACATATACATATGCGGTGCATGAGGGCGGCGACAGGGACGGCAAAAATCAGCCGAGACTGTCCATAGAATTGCTATCGGAATAAAAAATTTGTTGTGTACACAAGAGTAGCGGAACTTGCTTGTCCTGCTAGGACGAGTCCGATTATTTGAGGTGGTTTTCCAACAGACAGTGCCGAAAATATATAACATTGACCACTTGCGGCACGTTCGCGCCACCGTATATTAACATCATTGACCTTCAACGGATCAAACATTGTCAAGATGTCTCCCAGACGCATTGCCTACGTAGACCGCACTTCTTGATACGAAATGCAGCGCGCCAGAACGAAAAAAACCGACTGCAACTGCAACCGCACGCATACCTTCCATACAAACGCGGAGCTTCGCACATGCTAGTGGGTTGCCAAACCAGAGGTCTACAAATCATCATAATTTTTGTGAAGTAGGGAGGCAGCCACTATGCAATTTTTCGTCATTCTGCGGAGAACCGTGGGACCCGCTAAACACCTGTAAGGCATTATGTGCACTTTGTTGATGCTGTGGCTGATGACGATGAAGAATTATGCCACAGCCCTTTGTAATGGGTTGGAAGCATTCAACAACCCACTCGTTGCGCAATTCGCATTGTGTGACGTCTGGTTACAGAATTCGCGTGTGTGACGCCTGGTTGTCATTTTACTCTTCTACAACGCTACATTACATATGTTAATGTGGTGCGCATGCCAGGACGCGTTAACATCGGGCAAGGTGCCCGTGAGGAACGGAACTTTAAAGTCGACCCATGTGCTCCTTCGCGTCCCCACATGGTTCTCTTTAGTGGGGCATGTTGAAATTTTTTTGACTACTATCAGCTACCGTGGCACAGCGCAGAGGGCTGTGGGAGAGAAATAATCGGTACCTCACAGTGTGTTGGTTTTTTTTGTGCGTGTTCAGCAAAGAGCTAACGACTTGCCAGTGCTTTTCAAGGAGCCAAATTTAGAAGCGCACGCCTAGCTTAAGTCATCCTGAAAAACCTCCGTACTCGATCTGGTTACAATGCAGAGTTCGGCTACCTATTCACATATGTTTGCTCGTAACCTAGGCATTACGAAGTACTGGGAAAAAGAATTAACTTTTCTTTTCATCCTTTATGCAAACGACTTAAGATAAAAAAGTGCGTGGAATTGTGCCGTTTAAATGTCTGCTACCGATTCCGCACCAAGAAACCAGCAGTTTCACCTGAAGAAGCTCTGATAGCCATAGCAATGAATGAACGAACGAACGAACGAATGAATGAATGAATGAATGAATGAATGAAAAATCCACGCAGAATATCTGCGCGGAGTTGTCTAAGTGATGCTTAAGCGTAGAGTTTACATATTGTTACGGTGAGAGATGTTTATTTTACAAGGCGGGATGGTGGATGGTCGCGGAAGGCTTAGCCCAGAATCCAACTCCACTTCCTTCTTCTCTTTCACCCTTCGTCGAAAGTCCAGTATCAGTTCCCCCGTTGCAGACAATGCCCACCGGGCGAGTCAATCAGTGTCGCGCGTGATATGGTTTCAAACGGGCGACATGCACGACGTCAGTTCTTCTGGAGCGACGGCCGGTTGATGTGAGCCGTGAGACGACGTACGTAACGTCGCTAAGGCGCGACAAAACGACGAAGGAACCTATGTAGCGGGCCAGAAACTTTTGATACAAGCCACGCTTGCGGTATGGAGTCCACAGCCACACCATATCTCCTTCACTGTACGAGACATGTCGATGTCGCTTATCGTAGCGGGCCTTCGAACGGTCTTGGGATGCGAAAGTCCGGAGACGTGCGAAGCGCCTTGCTTCCTCTGCGTGACAGAGGGTCTCTGCAAGAGGTGGCGTTTCCTGATCCGAGAACGGGAGAATGGTGTCAAGAGTAGTGCGTGGCGGGCGGATGTAGAGAAGGTAAAACGGGCTAAAGCCGGTTGTCTCATGCAGCGCAGTGTTGTAAGCGTAAGTCATAAAAGGTAAAATAGCGTCTCAGTTCTTGTGCTTGGAGTCAACGTACATAGCAAGCATGTGTAGTGTGCACGTACCTCACAGGAGTACGGCCACTAGCGTGGGTTCGGACTTAGCGAGCCACAGGGCCGCGTCTGCCGTCGCCTCGCGTGAACTAGCGCGCCGCTGCACACGTACGTTCAAGCGCAAACAAGGCGCCGAGCGTAGCGCGGCAAGTACACAGTACTGCTCTCGAAATCCGCAACACTTTATTGCCTGCGGCAACCACAAAACGCAGTACAACGCCCGCTCCCAAAGGCGGCGGGAGAAGCAAAACAGGCTTAACCACGCCACGGGCGAACGTACAACACAAAGGGTGCCGCGAGCACGTCTCCGCGGGCAAAAGGGCTCACGGGGACACGCCGCTGAGAGAAACGTTCCCTCGCGACTATGCTGCGAGCTCTCACGATCAGCGACCAAAACAGGGCCCGATCGCTCGAGCAAGGGCAAACTCCGCTCGCGTTGGCTTCGATAGATACGGTTTCGGCGTAGTAAGACCACGCGCGAATGCACCGCACCGCTCTTCAGCCTAGCGTTCGGAAAAGGACAACGTAAGGTAAGCGCTCGCCGCTGGCGCAAGGCACCGTTGGCGAACTCCGTCCGAGCGAGCCCAAACAAAGGAGCCGACGGACAGGAAAGAAAATGCGTGCTTACCCTACGAGGTCCAGAGAGGGTCTGACTCCCCCGCCGCGCGCAACGTCTCGCGAGACGCGAGCACGCGAGACTCGAACGTGGCGCCACCGTCGCGATCCGGCGCCGGGGTGAGGGGGTTAACGTCACCCCCGCTCGCCCAGCGCCGTAGGACGGCGGAGGAGGGGAGCGACATGATCGGACATGAGGATGGCAGAAATAGGCGAAAAACCCGCGCAATGGCGATGGGCAAGCCTCAATCCCCACACATGTTAACGAGCGTCCTGTTGACGCGCTCAGTCAGTCCGTTGGTCTGAGGATGGTACGAAGTGGCGTGACGAAACTGGGAAGCAGACCGGCGGAGGAGCTCTTCTACGACGTCGGCGACGAACTGACGGCCACGGTCACTGATAATCGCGCGAGGCGACCCATGCCGGAGGATGATGTAGCGTAGCATGAAGTCCGAAACGTGATCGGCCGTTGCGGCAGAGATGGCTGCGGTTTCAGCATAACGAGTGAGGTAGTCAACACAGATTATAATCCAGCGGTTCCCAGTGATCGATCGCGGAAAAGGGCCCATCAAGTCAATACCGACGACCTCAAAGGGGAAACACGGAGGCAGTATGAGATGGAGAAGTGCCGGCGGCGCACTAGTTGGACGTTTGTATCGTTGGCAATGCTCACAACTCGCGACGTATTTAGCTGTATCTTGACGCATGCGTGGCCAGTAAAAACGTTCCAGTGTGCGGCGATAGGTCCTGGCAAATCCCATATGTCCGGATGTTGGGTCGTCGTGCATAGCTTGCAGCACGTTGGGTCGCAAAGCCTTTGGGACAACCAAAAGTAGGCGGGCCCCCTGTGCAGCAAAATTTCGCTTGTAAAGAATGTCATCCCGTATAACGAAAGGGGACTGATGCGGCTTATTGGTGGCAGATGAGAGAAAAGGAGCCAGACTATGGTCTTTGCGTTGTTCAGCATGGAAGGTGGCCAAATTTGGAAACGGCGAGTCAAGAGCTGCCAGACAGTCGTCTAAATTGTCGGCGTCACATTCAGTCGTGGGAAGGGGAAGTCGCGACAGGCAGTCAGCGTCCGCGTGACGGCGGCCACTCTTGAAGCGCACATCAAAGTCATATTCTTGCAAACGTAAGGGCCAGCATGCAAGACGGCCGGAAGGATCACAGAGACCAGTCAGCCAACAGAGTGAGTGGTGGTCTGTGACGATAGCGAATCGGCGGCCATAGATGTACGGGCGAAACTTGTGCACGGCAAAGACGACCGCCAGACATTCTTGCTCTGTAACGGTGTCATTGCGCTCAGCTTTACTCAAACAACGGCTTGCGTAGGCAATGACATGTTCGACAGCTCCGTGACGCTGAATTAAGACTGCGCCGATACCAATTCCACTGGCGTCACTGTGCACCTCAGTTGGGGCTGATGCGTCAAAATGGCGAAGAATAGGCCCGGAAGTGAGTAGGAACTTCAGCTGAGAAAACGATGACTCGCATTCTTTCGTCCACTGGTAAGGCACGGCTTTGTTGAGCAGGTGAGTAAGGGGTTGAGCGACATCAGCGAAGTTAGGAACAAAACGCCGGAAATATGAACACAGGCCCAAGAAGCTTCGAAGTTCTCGTAGCGAGCGTGGTTGAGGGAAGCTGCTGACTGCGGTGACTTTATGGGGATCAGCTCGAACGCCGTGCTTGTCTACGAGATGTCCAAGAACTATAGTCTCACGATCACCAAAATGGCATTTCTTTGAATTCAAGGTAAGTGCTGCTTTCTCAAGGCACGTGAGAACAACGTCAAGTCGACGATTGTGTTCCTCGAACATTCGGCCAAAAATTACGACATCATCAAGATAACAAAGGCATATTTCCCATTTTAAGCCACGGAGAACTGTGTCCATAAAGCGCTCAAATGTGGCAGGAACATTACATAAACCAAATGGCATGACATTAAACTCAAATAGACCGTCTGGAGTTGTAAACGCTGTTTTTTCCTTGTCGGCAGAGTGCATGGGAATTTGCCAATATCCAGATCTCAGGTCTACAGAAGAAAAATACGAAGCAGAGTGCAGACAATCGATAACATCGTCCATTCGGGGAAGCGGATATACGTCTTTTTTTGTGACAGAGTTCAGCCGTCGGTAATCTACACAAAATCTCCAGGAACCATCCTTCTTCTTTACAAGTATAACAGGCGCCGCCCAGGGGCTAGATGACTCCTGAATCACTTTCTTTGCTAACATTTCTTCCACCTGCTCAGCAATAATTTTACGCTCAGACGGAGGTACCCTGCACAGCCTCTGGCGGATGGGATGGGCGGAACCAGTGTCAATCACATGGCGAGTGCGTGAAGGTGATGCAGAAACTCCGTGGCCATTCAGCGCGAAATCAAAGACGGATGCATGGTTGGAGAGAATCCTAACTAACGCTTGTCTCTTCTCTGGCGATAGCGACTTGTTCACCATGCCCATAAATATGTCATCACTGGGGCGGGCCACAAGAGATGCATCTTTGTTGTCGTCACTAATGACCGCGATGTTGACGTTACTTCTTGGGTCTACTTCAAACACAGCCAGCCGCATTCCACTAGGCAGTACAACCGGCTCGAAAGAGGAGTTGATCACCCATAGCGCGGATTTTCCACTGCTCGCAGAAATCACACAACGTGGTACCAACACATCATTCTTTGCACAGCTCAGCTGGATCGGGTCAACAATAACATCAGTTTTATCCGCTGCGACACCACAAACGTCAACAGGCACTCCAACTATGGACTGCGCCGGCAGAATTATGTCATCAACGACTGCAATTGTCTGTTGGACGCGCGTGGCCTCCTCACAATATTGTAGGGTGCGGCCTTTCCTAGAACGTTTCATGTTTTCGGGCGGAATCGGCATGACATCGTTCGTCTTTCTAACGTTCGTCATTGTCTGGAACGACCCCACAGCAGCCACATCCCGTGACCACCTAAATGCGAGTTTGGCATGAAATTTTCGCAAAGCAATCCTTACGTGCACAATCTTCCATGTCGGCTTCACATCTCGTAGAGAGGGCTTTTAAATAAGCGTGCAGATTTCTGTGCTGACTCAAGGACGAAAGTTCGTGTAAGCCTGTCCGTGCGTGCACCTGGCCGTCCATCTGTCACGCAAGACGGGCCTCGAGGGCTACCACAGCAGAGACCGGTGCTGCTATCGCTATGACGTGTTAAACGACATCGCATGACTCGCGTTTGCCGCCGAAAGCTATGCCAACGCTGCTCGCTGCATCTCATCCCCGAGGTTGAAGCTTTGTTTTTTTCTTCAGCATGGTCTATTGCTCTGTGTCGCAGTGCCGAACGTATTCGACCAAGCCCTATGAGGGCTTCCACGCCTACCCCAAAACCAAAAAGTAGCGAGATGCATGGTCGATAAAGCTGAGAACCGGGATGCAACCCAGCATTCATTATCATGTGTGTAGCAAGCACTTTGGCGAAGATTTTGTGCACTGCGTTGGAGCTAAATGTTCGGTAAGTACGACGTGAGATTTCCCGTGACTGTACACATAGGAATTTACGACGTTTATCCACGCCAGGCTGGAAAAGATGGTGCCTGGTTCCCGAAGCAGTGCCGACGCAAAACCTTCCTGTGCGGCCCTTGGACCGTCCGAAACACACCGAGCGTTGCCGGAACGGGGAGCTGGAGATCAGTACTACGCGTGGCTGTTTTCCTTCGGGTTGCATAACTTGTGTGTGTGTGGGGGGGGGGGGGGGGGGGGGGGGGGTACGCGCAACATGCCATGCGGAAACTGACGAGTTACTAGTCTTGGTGTAATTTCATTACGTAGAGATTTTTGTTTTTTGTTTTTTTTTTCTTGGCAATAGCGCACACGCAGCATCTCGCGCAAGAGATACTTTTTAAAGCAAATCTGTAGTAGCAAAAGCGGTTGGTGCGTTTTCGTGTTCTCTGATGTGGTTGTTGTGCTCAATTTTTATTTGTGAAACACTGCCTTGTGGTTATGGATCGCCAGCCGCAAGTGATAGGCTATAGTCAGCGGGGCCGTATGGTGAGCGGGGCTGTGTAGAATGAAGTTCCGCTATAAGGAATTTGATTTGTGCAGCGCTGGCCCTAGGTAGTTTCAACAGCCACGGGAACTCGGGAACAGCCGCGTTTTTATGTGCAATATTTCGTGTAGCTTATAAGCAAGTATTTACGGTGTTCCACATGCAAGGTCGACCGCTTATGAAACCAAAGAGACGCTTTTGGGGGATAGTTGGAGGGGGGGATGAATTGATAAAAAGGAAAAGGAGTGCAAGGGCACGTTGAACATAGTGCTACACATGCACAATCAAAGCATGTGGACCCATTCTTGTTCTCAACGTGTGCACTCTTGTGTACCTAGCATATGCAACTGATGCAGTTATTAATACTTTCCTGTACTCAATCCAATCGGGTAACTTTGCTGGGTCTAATGTAAGACTGAAAATTTCATTTGTGTGCATGTTAGTGAATGTATTAGTAAAGTGTTCATAAATGTCCTGCATAGAGATGGCTCCAGCTGAAAGGACCGCTTGCACCGCCTGTACCAATGTTGGTGACTTCCTCGGGGAATAATCATTTGATGGAGTGGCTGCACTGCTGCTTGTGTTCTGTCGGACGGTCAGGAGAGTCACTGAACAGTTTTTTTCACTGGACTGTACCAATGTTGGTGACTTCCTTGGGGAACGACGGTCTGCTTGAGTGGATGTACTGTTGCTCGTGTTCTACTGGACAGTCAGGAGAGGCGCTGAACAGTGTCCTTCGCTGGACCTATTCTGCCTTTGGGATGTGTGGCATGTCGTCGTTGAAGAGCTGCTGCTCTGGCTTCCTATGAAAATAAAATGTCATAAAAAGCAATGTAGAGCGCAGTAATCATTAATTTCGTCCTGTATAAACACATGACATGAAGCTATTAAGAAAAAACGCCAGGCCTGCGCGGAGTGCGCGACACAGTCACAGCGAAAGCTGGAAGAGCGGCATTTTTAGAGTTCGTTATAAACTCTCCTGTGGCTACTTACAAATACACTAGCAACGTACACACTACGCCACAAATCATAATTTTTGTGAAGTTGGGAAGCGCCCACCACGACACTATTCGGCGTTCTGCGGAGAAGCGAGGTACCATCTGCAAGGCGTTATGTGCACTTTTTTGATGCAACGGTTGACGAGGACGAAGAATTATGGCTGAGCCCTTTGTAATGGGTCGGAAGCTTTAAACGACCCACTAGTTACGCAATTCGCATTGTGTGGCGCCCGGTCGTTATTTAACTCTCCCACCACTTTTAATCACATACGTTAACGTGAGATAGAAAGAGAGAGAAAGAGAGGGAATTATATTATTGAGACCCTGAGGAAATCGATCACGGGAGCCTGAAGGGCTTCCTTGGCAACCAATAGAGGTGTACTTGGGAGGAACCCACTACGCTAAAAATCATCATAATTTTAGGGGCGAAGCTCCTCTTAGTCTAACCTGTCACGCGTCCGGCGTAAGGCGTAACCGACCCATCACCGATCCTTTGCAAACTGCCCACTACTTCGTCTTTGTAAACGTTCCACTACGACCCATCACCGATCCATCACTTCACCGACCATAATGCCGTTATAATGAAGGGGGAACGGAAGCCACGTCTAGCTACCACTAACGATTAATAAAATTTCTTGTATAAATATATACAGCGTTTGTCACGTCTATGATGATGTACTGGGCTATCGCTTTGGTTACTGCTAGGCGAAACCACTGCACTCTAAGCCAAAAGAGAGCAACGGGGGTATAGGGGTTCCTCCTTTGAGGGAGCAAGTGCATTGCCACTCCCATTACTCTCCTAAAAGGAGCAACGGCAAGGGGATGAACCGTTGCTCTCCTTTCAGCTGCTCCTTCAGGGGATGAACGGTTAGTCCCCTCAGTTGCTCCTTGAGAACCAACTGTTACTCCTTCCTGATGCTCCTCAAGGGAGCAACGGATGCTCCTTCCCGTTACTCCTTAGTTTCTTCTTGGGCCAAAAAAGAAATCGTTTTTGATTGACTTATAGAGCATATTGAGGTTTATACAGACATTTGTTTAGATGTTTAGATGATAACGTCCATTTGCTCTGAGATAAAACGCAGAGCCAAACTACCGCGAAGCTTCGCATTTTATTGCCACATTCTCAGGCTATATATTTATGCCAAATGTTATATGCAAACACACCATTTAACTAGCGACGACGGCAGCTTCAGGTGCTGGCGTTCTTGTGCAACCATGCCTTTTATTAGGAACATTTAGCTAGTATTAGGGGCTTTTAGCTTTACGCTACCGTGTTACGAGTTGCCAGAAGGAATTTGTGCATGCGCAGGCCTTTACGGAACGTGAACTACTCGCCGGATCGGCTTTACGTTTACGGCCCTATCTCGCAAATCCACCTTCGTTCGCGGCTACTCGCGATACTCGCTTTGCCGAGGCTCCAGCCGCCGAGTAAAAATAAGCCGAAGTGCGAGCGCCAATTGCGATCACCTTGTTTCAGCGTCTTAAGTCACTAGAGTGAGCTAGAAATCGAATACCGAAGCCGTAAAAACGTGAGAAGCCTTGACATAAATACCCCGACAGGCTGAATAGGTGACGCCATCTAGCGGGAACAAGATGAACCAGGCAAGCAAAAAATTGTTATTGCAGAAACATCGCGCGTTCTACTTCTGGTGTAAATGCCTTGCCGCGGCATAATTACGAATGAGTTGTCTTTTAATCATTTTTTTACTCAAAACCACTACGCGAAAACAAACGTGCCCATACTATGGTTGCACGAAGCTTCACAAGATGGCAACACCATCGTCGGATAACCCGGTATTCAACACCCCTTTGCATATACCGGGATGCTGTACACGCTAAAAACCCCTCGTGATTTTGCCGCAGCGGTGGTACAATATTATCTAAATCAAATATAATTGAAATGCCGTTACCATTTCATAATTTATTCAAACGTAAAGGTATCCGTTTACGTACTTACGTAAACGTTTACGTACGGGGAGCTAAAACTTTTCTAAAACATGTGTTCGGGTAACACGGTAACGTTAAAAAGTATACGTACAAGCTAAATGTCCCTATTAGCGTGCGTATCTCTCTGTTCGGTTTACAAAAAGTAGTTTCCTTACGCCAGCCCGCAAGAAAATGTGGCCCATGCATCGACCGATACAGGGTGCGTCCTGCAGGAGAGCAACGGTTGCGGGCCGAGAGCAAATGTTGCCGTTCGTCCTTCTGTTGCTCCCTTCCAACCTAACCCTAAACGGTTACTCCCCCAACTTGAGACATGTCAGCCATCTTGTTCCAGTTGGTCTTTTTGGGGAGTAACAGTTGGTCTTTAGGACTAAAACCCGCAGTTACTCTCATTTTTCCCATTTTTGGCTTAGAGTGTGGAGATTACACAGTGTAACCATGACTGCTTCAGGAGCTTCGCCCAAGCTCTTCATCATTCACCCGTGGATATGCTGTGAATTTTTTTGTGAAGTAGGGAAGCAGCCACTATGCAATCTTTCATCATTCTGCGGAGAACCGTGGTACCCGCTAAACACCCGTAAGACATTATGTGCACTTTGTTGATGCTGTGGCTGATGACGATAAAGAATTATGGCAGAGCCCTTTGTAATGGGTTGGAAGCATTCAACAACCCACTCGTTGCGCAATTCGCGTTGTGTGACGCCCTGGTTGTTATTTTACTCTTCTCCGCACTACACTACATATGTTATTGTGGTTCTTTCCCGGCATGAAGCCTGTATAGGGTCTTTTTGCAACGCTGTCTAAAGCACCGGCATGGCTCTGAGGTAGAGTACTGGGCTCCCACGCAGAGGGCCCAGGTTCGAACCTCGTTTCATCCTGGATACTTTTTCTTATTTACGTTTTTTTTCTTATTTCGCGCGATACTGGTTACGGACACCGGCGGCGGCGGCGGACAACTACGGCGCCAAAAACGGCCCTTGTTGTGATCTCATAACAGCTTTCGCTGTAAAATGGTATTACTTCTTGCGTTTCTTCATGACAGTTCTATAACACTGTGCTGGCTGACAGTAGAAAAGAACACAATGAAGCTAACAGTGCAGCTTCGAAGTGCGGCAGGACAGAAAATATGAATAAATCTAAAACATGAAAAAGGCACTGGTCATTGTCAAGCATGGTTTACCGGTCCAAGCCTGAGCTTTAATGTAAGACACACTGCAACAACTAACCGATTGTATCGCACTACATTCGCTTTGGTACATGTACATACTGTTTTAGCTGTGACAAAGTGCGGGTGGCGTGTATGGCAGCTGGTATGAGAGCTTCGTGGGGATGTCTCCTTCAAGAAGCACAACATTGTTTTTTCCTTCGCTGAAACAAAACACAAATGCGATACAATTTGCAGGATCGGCCATCTGATCCATATCAGCCAGAAACAAATAAAAATAATTTATCACAGCACATATACAAATCGGAGTTACTTTTATCCGTTTTAAAAATGCTCGTGCTATGGAACATTCATGTGACCTACTGGGATAGATATTTATCTTTTCTACACAAGCCAAGTCAATAACTTTTCTTGGTACATACTTCTGTGATACGCCTGTCGGCCTTCAATGCTTTACCCCACCGCTGGGGCAGATCATTTGAGGATAGAACTTCAAAGCTCTGTTTTGTATGTATGTGCAGGGGCACGGCTACCATTTGCTTGCATTTGTGTTGCCTATAATACCGTCAAGTGTGCATTAGCATGGAGAAGTAAACCTTGTTTCTACAATTTAATATGCATGCTTAATGCCTCAGTTCAATTCCAGTAGTAGAATATATAATTAGCTCGTGCAAGAAATATAGATATCTATGCATAAAATATGCATATGCACTATGCAGAAACTAGGTGTGAGCGAAAATTCAGTGTTTCACATAAATAAATGCCCCTTTTTCCGTATAAGGACAGGCAATCATACCCTGCTTTGCAACTACACGATGCGGTCTCTGCTTCTGTTACCTTGATCACAACCTTGACCTCATGGGGAAATGACTTATTCTAGCTGTTTGCAGTACAAGGGCGGCGAGAGTGACTTTGTCCTGATGTTGTTCTTTTACGCTGCATATTCGAACGTGGTCGGCCTCATAGGCTGCCTCTCCTTCTGATAGTAGCCGCGATGTGCTCAACTGCTGATCAGCGAACTGATTGATGCCAGAGACCGGCAGAATCACTGAAAACGAGATATGGTAATTGTAATTAGTAGTCGAACAAGCGCATGTCCAGAAATTTTGGACATTGCCCCTTCAGCTTTTTCTGGAGCTTCACTGCAGTACTCCACCGTAACTGAATGGGTGGTGTTTCAAAAACACTATATCTAGACATATCAGCCGAATTTCAAGAAGTTTCAAGTAACATCGATTAGAGAGGGCTAACTTTGAATAACATGCGCAGAAACGAAACTTGGTCGTTATGCCGTTTTTGAGTTACAGCGCCATCTTTTGAGACCATGCAGTGAAGCCACTCTCCAGGGGGTTCTGGTTCAACAGCTTCCAAGAGAGAGCAAACTGCACTGAAATGTGCGAAGGTGGAACTGTAAAACGATTGAAAACGGTTCGCGTTGGTATTGCAATGGCAAAACATGTGTTTGTCACTTTGTCTCGATGTGAACATAGAGACAAAGTGGATTAACGAGGATTAAGGTGTGGGGCAGTGTGGAGAAGTTCATCAATGACAATTGGAGTGAACCGCCGTGGCTTAAGGCAGATTAAGGTGCAGAATGATGCGTAGAGTAGTATAGAGAGGATGGATCAAGGTGGATTAAGGTATGGAGCAGTATTAGGTAGTACACCAAACTTAATTGAAGTGAACCACAGTGGCCTAAGGTGGATCAATGCACGGATTAATGCGTAAAGTTGTATAAAGCGAATGGATTAAGGTGAATTAAGGTGTGGAGCAGCATGACATACACCCCAAATGTTATTTGAAGTGTAACAGAGTGTCTTAAAGTGGATTGAAGTGTGAAGGGGTATAGAGATGATGGATTAAGGTGGATTGGGGGTGCTGATTAAGGTGTAGATTAATACAAAAGCTGGATTAAGGCGGATTAAGGTCTAGATTACTACAAAAAAGCTGGATTCATGTAAGAACGATATGGAGTACTATAGAAATGTTATTTAATGTGAGTCAGAGTAAATTAAGGTGGATTAAAGTGTGAAGGGGTAAGGAGATGATAGATTAAGGTGGATTGGGAGCGGATTAAGGTGTAGATTAATACAGAAAAGGTTGATTAACGTGCGATGCGATATGGAGTACAATATCAATATTATTTGAAGTAAGTCAAAGTGGATTAAAGTTTGAAGGGGTATAGCGACGATGGATTAAGGTGGATTTGTGAACGGATTAAGGTGTAAATTAATACAAAAATGTGGATTAAGGCGGATTAAGGCGTGGAATATTACAAAAAAGCAGTATTAAAGTGCGATACGATACGGAGTACTACATCAATGGTATTTGAAGTGAGTCAGAGCGGATTAAGGTGAATTAAAGTGTGAAGGGGTATAGATATGATGGATTAAGTTTGATTGGGGCACGGATTAACGTGTAGAATAATACAGAAAAGGTGGATTAAGGTGCGATACGATATGGAGTACTACATCAATGGTATTTGAAGTGAGTCAGAGCGGATTAAGGTGGATTATTGTGTGAAGGGGTATAGAGATGATGGATTAAGGTTGATTGGGGGCGGATTAAGATGTAGAATAATACAAAATGGTGTATTTAGGGGGATTAAGGTGTAGATTATTACAAAAAAGCTGGATTAAGGTTCGATATGATATGGAGTACTATAGCAATGTTATTTAAAGTGAGTCAGAGTGGATTAAGGTTGATTAAAGTGTGAAGAGCTATAGAGATGATGGATTAAGGTGGATTGGGGTACGGATTAAGGTGTAGATTAATACAGAAAATGTGGATTAAGGTCCGATACGATATGGAGTACTACATCAATGGTATTTGAAGTTAGTCAGAGCGGATTAAGGTGGATTAAAGTGTGAAGGGGTATACAGATGATGGTTTAAGGTTGATTGGGGTGCGGATTAAGATGTAGATTAATACAAAATGGTGTATTTAGGCGGACTAAGGTGTAGATTATTACAAAAAGCTGGATTAAGGTTCGATATGATATGGACTACTATAGCAATGTTATTTAAAGTGAGTCACAGTGGATTAAGGTGGATTAAAGTGTGAGGAGCTATAGAGATGATGGATTAAGGTGGATTGGGGCACGGATTAAGGTGTAGATTAATACAGAAAATGTGGATTAAGGTGCGATACGATATGGAGTACTAGATAAATGGTATTTGAAGTGAGTCAGAGCGGATTAAGGTGGATTAAAGTGTGAAGGGATATAGAGATGATGGATTAAGGTTGATTTGGGTGCGGATTGAGATGTAGATTAATACAAAATGGTGTATTTAGGCGGATTAAGGTGTTTATTATTACAAAAAAGCTGGATTAAGGTTCGATATGATATGGACTACTATAGCAATGTTATTTTGTGAGTCAGAGTGGATTTCTCTTTACCCGTCATCTCTTTACCCGTCTGGTCATCAAGAGATGAGCAGACCCGCTATTTAAGTACTCCGGAGCTTCAGCACGAAATTGTGGTGGACGCTATATTGAGGTCATCAGGAAAAAGCAGGAAATCGTGGTCGGGTGCCCTGCTGGCGCGCATTCAACTGCCGCGGAAACAATTGTATATTATGTAACCACTCGTCCACATCTTTTTGTAAAGTCTCTGAACTGGGCGAACGCTAACCTCCGAGAACCGTGAAAACATCTGAAGTTGAGAATAAGTTGTTTGAAACTGTTTTCATTTCGTATGGTGAAGGCTTGAAGCTATATATATATATATATAAATGCGAGTGTTGCATTTTTTCAGGCTAGGTACATAAGGGATCTCAGCATTTGAACTATTTTCTGAAGTGATTGAGATATTACATGCACTTCTATTTGTGAATTTCTTACCGCATTTTTGGTTCAGGCAGCTTCTACAGCAAGAATGGGGGAATGGGGGCATTTGCAACTTTGTTTCTTGATATCTGGATATTTGTAAAGCATTTTCTTTATTACGCCTTTTATGCAAACACTTGTGGAATAAAGGTAGTTTACCTGGCATTGCTTTTCTTTCAAATGTTTGCGCACGGTGAGCCTTGTTGTACGCTACCTCAGAAATAAAAATAAGCGAACAGCATTGCGGTCGTATAGCCGTCTCTACTCTTTTTTTTTCTTTTTTTGTTTCCCTTGCGTCTTCCCGGTGTGCTCCGTTCATAATGAAGAGCTAGTGGAGGCTAATGAATTGTCGATTAAAGCGGCGTGCATATAGCTGGCAAACCAGTGGCGACCATGAGTAAAAAGCTCGTAGTGTGAAGCGGTCACTGCGCGCAAGTATTTCAGCTGACTGCGCGTGCAATTTACGTTTTTTTATTACCCTTAATTTGTGCATGCGTGATGCTATTGCCCGATTACTCGTGCGAATACGGTTTTTTTTTTCGTTCTTTGCTTGTGCGTGTCCGTTTTGCGCGTTTTTACACACGCACCAACGTTCTCGAACTTTGTGACCGGAACTAGACCACGCTGATGCCGCTTGACACATGATTTTTTGCATCCTGTTGTTGCCCCAGCACTAACACAACGCTTAGAGATGAATAAGCTCCATTCCGCACCGCATTATAAAAGTTAAGTAGACTTCAAGTGCCCTGTGTGGAACCGCGGCGCAGAAAACTACAGCGCGTAGCAGACGCCCCTGGCTTTCCGCGCGCTTCCCGAGAGCAAAAAGCCCACGGGTCCGGCGCAGCAGCGGCGCGGCGCGGGAGTTCACGGCAAAAGGCCCACGCGGGAGCCGGCGCTTTGGACACTCCCCCTATTCTAGGTCACTCTAGCATAACGACCAAGTTTCGTTTCTGCGCATGTTATTCAAAGTTAGCCCTCTCTAATCGATGTTACTTGAAACTTCTTGAAATTCGGCTGATATGTCTAGATATAGTGTTTTTGAAACACCACCCATTCAGTTACGGTGGAGTACTGCAGTGAAGCTCCAGAAAAAGCTGAAGGGGCAATGTCCAAAATTTCTGGGTATGATACACAAAGGGATTGCAACGTTCTGGTATGATATCACATCGGTCAATGTACAGACGGGTCCACTGTTAAAGGGAACACTTGCGTGCAGGGCATGGCAGGATTTGGCTCTCTTGCGGAAGCATAATGGCTTACATCCGCATAAAACTACTGGCGGTTGGCACTTCTGACTCCTTTTGACAGAATAGTGCCGTGTACAAACAATTTTTCCACATCCAGTAGCAGTTAGAGGGCTAGTAATATGAAAGGTGATCGTTCGAGTGTTCCCTTTAACAGTGGATCGCAGTGTACCTTTTCGCGGAGTATCACATGAAGCGGAAGCGTGGATTAAGGAGACAAAAATATACGCGGTTGAAGTTCCACTTATTAAAATATCTATATAGATGTTATAAATCATTGTCCGGCAACAATTCTGGCTAAAGGGGCAAGCTACTCTAACCACTATTGTTGTGAACAGTACTGTTATTGCGGCAAAAGAGCTTATGGCTACCTTTATGAAAGGTCTCGCGAACTTATCAACCAATGTCAAAGCATCGTTCGCACTCGGCCATTTGATTACGCGCTGAAAACTAGGGCGAGGCGTTGCCGTGAATTGCGCGTCAGTCTACGCCGATCGAAACGGCACCTCTCGGCCGCGCACCTTCCGCGCAAAAGCAAGAGATAGGTGCGCGATGTTGCGCTTGCCTCCGTAAACATAAATGTGCACGAGATGCGAGGATGCTTCGAGTTACGGATTATAAGGTAAACTCCATAACAATTAACCTTTTACCAGAGTGGCCTCTTGACGTTCGGTGTCCATGGCTCCGCGCGCACTCGCTCCGTCGAAAGTGCACGACGCGACGATGACAGCGCGTTGGCTCACGTAAAACCTTTGTTGGCAAACACATTAAGTTGTTTCGCAGCTAATACAAGCGCATTCAACGCTTGCAAAACGAGAAAAACCGTGGCTGAACAGTCTGAATCACTGGCGACGTCGAACACTTCGCGCAGTCGGTACCACGTGATGTCTATTTGCAGGGGCGTAGCCAGAAATATTTTTCGGGGGGGGGTTCAACCATACTTTATGTATGTTCGTGCGTGCGTTTGTATGTGCGCATGTATATATACGCAAGCAAAACTGAAAAATTTCGTCGGGGGGTTGAACGCCCCCAACCCCCCCCCCCCCCCTGGCTACGCCCCTGTCTATTTGTACGTCACAGAGAGATTCCGGCAGACGGCGCCACGGTATGTCCTCGCAGTGTGTGAAACAAAATAAATTTTCTTGGCGTTCCTGCTGGATTTGAACCCTATTTTTGAGCCTCATTATAAGCAGTCAGTGAGTGCTATTTCATGACGGCATTCATTGTTCCACTACACTCCAGGAGCACTCCTTTTTCGACGATTTTCCGCCACTTCAAGTCTCCATCATCCTCTGAATTTTTATTCTCTTTGGCTTTACATCATATGTTGTTTAACGTTTCACTAATGATTACCACCAATTATCTTGCGTGTTGGAAAAAGGAAATATATCTACAGAGCTCTCACAGACACGCGTTTTTAGCTTTGTTCTGTATTCTATACGAATAAAAAGAGATCAGGCTCTGTTTATTTGTTTGGTAGGTGGAAATGTATAAACTGTATAGGAGAGAGAGAAAAAAATTTCAGCCACTTGCGCGCCATGAAAACCGTGTCGGGCAGCGAAGCTGTAAGCATGCGAGTGTATGATTGGCTAGCGAGACTACGCGGTGTCGTAAATCCGCCGCTAAATTTGAAATACGAGCGCTCACGCTTGACTGG
This sequence comes from Rhipicephalus sanguineus, assembly GCF_013339695.2. NCBI lineage: Eukaryota > Metazoa > Arthropoda > Arachnida > Ixodida > Ixodidae > Rhipicephalus > Rhipicephalus sanguineus. Next base: position 62,951,325 of record NC_051178.1, read on the forward strand.
GCAATGCGAGACCACGTGACCCACCGGCTCAGGCAATGGCGTTTCAGCGAACGCAGCGCTGAGCCGTGCCCCCACGACGGGAGGCAGAAAATAGCGCCCCTTTTCATTTCTTTCACGAATCACTCTCTCATCACGTGGTTTGCCGCCGGCGCTGCCGGAATCCTGCCAAGTGTGCTCTCCATGTTATCTACACGACCCTCTTACGCGCCCAGGTGCCGTGCCTTGGTTTATTACAATTAATGGAAGCCTCTAATTGATGTAGGTAATGAATGCGCGAATTGATTTCCCGGCATTTCGTACCGAAAGTTATCATCATCATTTCAAGCATCATCATCATCATAATCATTTTGTTTTACTTATTTATTTTCCCCTCCCTTAGTGATGATATGGATGGCCTGTTTTCACATTCTATTTCACATGTCGCATGCAGTTCCGTCAGGCTTCCCGAGAGTCCCTCAAAATGTGAGCTTGGGAGTTGGTGGAAATGGCAAGGGCGATGGCTACGATGGGTGCTATGGTGGCTTCTGCTCTTACTATTTCCTGGATGTTAGGTGTGCAAACTGCGGCTCTGAAGACGTCCCAACGCGGTCCTGCTGGTGACCCGAAGTTTTTGATATGTATTCAGCTCGAAGAGCACTTCGGTCTTGATCGTGAGTCGGGCTCATGTGTTTTGGGAAAGGGCTGACAATGCGATGTGAAAGCATAGGTCGTGTGGCATATCAAGGTGATCATACACTGTCACCGGAGGCGTGTTCTGGGCCGGAATGAATAGGCGACTCTCTACGCTTACATGATTTCCTGTGCAATATTGTGGATTCCCACGGCCTGCAGTTGGTCGTTACCAGTATAAAATGGGAGGGCGAGCTTGTAAGGTTTAGGGGGGCCCGTTCCATACGATCTTCTTGAGTGCGTTTGAACAGGATGCATGGGAGCGCACATTCGTATCTAGAACATATAAGGGCTTGTAAAAGTCACATGAGTTCGAGGTCAGTCAGCCCATGGCGACGGGAAGAGACGCGCTTCATCATGCGGGTCACTTGGCTAACGACTGTTAGTAGCCTGTTTACTGTTGTTATGTTTTATGGTGTACTGGAGAAATTAACTGCGAGAATGAGGATTTTCTTCCGGATTGCGATGCAAAGAAAGCTCATTTGTATCTGATGGTAGAAGCAAGGCTTGCGCCTGCTCCGTGGGGGCGACAAAACCATGCATTCAGACGAGCATGCACTCTTCCAGACTTCTTGCAAGCGCCCGCCGAAAATGTAGATTAATCGACTACAAGCTCATATCGATAGGGATTTGTCGAATAATGGCTATAGCGCATGGCGAACGAATAATTGTTAATTGATATAAAAAACTTGGACGATCCCTCTGTCGTAGGAATCGGTATAACACGAAAATAAAACGTGTCTTCGCAGACGTAGTTGAGCGTTTGTTGTGCTTTGTTTCGCCACAAGGGCGAAGGAATGAATACTATAGCAACAAATTTTAATGTCACGCGAAGAACGGCAAGCAGCTCGATACTTGCAACGCGTTGCTCAAGCAGAAAGGACGCACGGAAAGAACATACACAGGATGAACGCGAACTAACAACTGTCACAGCTCGACAGTTAAAGGGACACTAAAGAGCAAAACTATTTTTCTCGCATTAGTAAAGTAGTCTTCCACAATACCAAAAAGACCAGGCTTTCTGTGCGAAGACGCTTAATAAGCGAGAAAACGCGCAAAAACAAAATACAGGTGGCGACGCCACCTTGGAATTCCCGCACCATTTGCCGTGACGTCACATATTTTTGACGGCGCCTGCTTCGGCCTACGCAGTTCCTAAAAGGTTAAATCGAAGTACATTGTCCTCTGAGGGGGCCAGAGACTTGACATAAAGAGTTTGTGGAATTTTCGTCGAACCAGTGGCGCCAAAATACGTTAAATGCTCTTTGAAATCTTTTACGTCACGAATTACAAAGTTCGGCGCGAAATTTAGAAATGAAACTTTGAAATTGGTTTTCTCCTCTAATAATAAACCTATGGTGGCGAAATAAACAACACAAGAGTTCTCCGAGCACACGTTATCAATCTAAACCAATTCATTGTTTCTCTTTAGTGTCCCTTTAAAGGGTGCTGCTCAAACACAAAGGAGGACGCACGAAACGAACGCACACGTATACACAGGATGAGCGCGAACTGTCACAGTTGTAACTTATTTGTGTGTTAGCAGCGCGCTTCTTTCCCAAAAGCAGCCGCTGCAGTGAGTGAAGTGACCTTCGTGCTCTCTGTAACTTCAACGCAATTCTGCGGTGAGAGCACAAGACGGACAAACCACCGCCATCACGAGATGCGCGCGCGCGAGATAAGCGCGCTTTCCGCTTTCTACCACCTAGCCTAGCCATCTGTAACATATTGAGCGCGCGCTCGCGCAAAGGAGTATTCTACCTCTTGTTCTTCGACCGCCTTGATGATGATACGTGCAGAACACTTTAGGGGCCCGGGCTGCCGTATGCTGTCCTAGCTTGGCGTAACACAGACAAAACCACGTGTGCTGGCAGGCGCTAGCTCGTTGGGGCCTGTGTAAGAGGCTGGGTAAGACGCTGTGGCCTCTCCCCCTTACACTCTCTCAGCAATCACGTGATGGCGCCGGAGAGCGAGATTCTGCAGACGCGCGATGAACCCGCGTGGCGTGCTCCAGCAAGAGTTCGGGACGAGTAACAGCAACAGTTACTATACAGTGAATTCGTGGTGTGCTCCACTTGCAACGACGCGTTAACATCGGGCAAAGGGCCCGTGATGAAACTTTAAGTCGACCCATGCGCTGCTTCGCATCGTCACATGGTTCCCTTTAGTGGGAGATGGTGTAATTTTTTGTGCCTTTTCGAGCTTTGGCACTAAAACTGCAAGGACAACGTCGGATTTTAGGCGCAATTTTCATTTTGAATGCATACCTGATTGAGCACTATGACTTAGCTGTAGGGAGGGACAATAGAATTGAAATTTGTTTTGTGCGAATATGCCGTGTATAGAGATCATTGAAAAGTGATAAAACAGCGACCGGGTATCGACTGCCACTGTAGCTCAGGTGGCGGGACATCACACGAGCGACACGCAGGTCGTGGGTTCGATCTCCACCGGCGGCGACTTAATCATGCGTTCACTTTCATTTGTCGCTTCCTTGTTTCACAAGTGACACATTTCTATTAAAGACTACATATGACAGCCCGCACACTTTCCTTAATGGCTTCATTGTCTGTTGGCTTTATACTGTAACAAAATGAAGAATTCCCCCATACGCAGGAATTGTATGTTCTTCTTGCGTCTTTGTGCATCAGATAGTTGGTTGGCACACACTTGCATAGTTTCGCCACTTTTCAAAAGCACCGGCCTCATTTCACGGGCGCATCGAAGATATTACATACTTCGATATTCTCGGGCGTATTGTTTTGTCTTTTGTGAGCACGTGTTTTATCTTGAGTCCGGCATTTCATACATCAAGGTCACCTGATGTATAATTTTCACGTTACGATGACGTCAGGACTTCGAATGACGTAAAAGGTGAGTACGCTGCTAAGATTTGATTTTAGTTTTATACCAATCTCAATTTTTTTAGGAGGCGCAAACATGACGTAATTAATTAAGTATGGTAGGTAAGCGTAGGTAACATGATGTTGATATGTAGTTATGCCGAACATAAGTGGGACCACTAAAAAAGTAAAAACATCAACGTCACCTGCGAAGCAGGTGATCGACTTCATCAAATATGCGTTGCACTTAAGCTTAAGCGGTTAATGTCAGCTAAGTAGTTAAGTACAACTGTCCATCTCTCATTGTCATACAGTCCTCTTACGTTGCCATATTAATATGACGCCATGTACACATTGGGCTAGCGAAGTCAATATTAAACATACATAAAATTAAGTGGACTCAACCGATCAACTTTCTTTGCGCAAAACTAAAAAAAAAAATGTGCTAGACAAAGCGAGAAATACTCACAGGGTCCCCTATGCACTCACGTAAGACGACTCGAAGGCGAAAGCCATCTTCTGTTTCTTCTCAGCCAATGTATTCTTCCTGCCCCGCCACCATCCGAAAGCTTTCTGCACCTGACGTGGCTTTCCACTGCCTGCAGGATCGGAGGCACCTCACCTGGTTTTGCACTGCCTCCACGGTAGGCCCACCGTTTCCCAAGCTACGGTGTCATGCGATGACGTCATCATGTGACGACCCGTGACGTCGCTGTTACGTCATAATAGCGTCACAAGTTTCATAGTGACGTCACGAATTTTGGCGATATGTGACATCATCGAGTGATGATGATTTTTGCAACACTCGTGCTGACGCCGCCGACGCGGAACGCCGGTAAATTTTCGCGTTTGATGAGGCATCTAAGGCTTTCGCCTTAAAAAGACATACAGGGAACCATGACTGTGTTTCGCGCAAAAAACAGTCATGAATCAGTACCAACTCGCCCAATTGTCAGTATTGTCAATACACGGAACGTCAGCGCAAACTAGCAAATGTCGTGTAGCCTGTGTGTATGTTTTAACGGCGGAGCAGCTTAAGACCACCTTGTAGTCGTCTCATGTCTCGCGTTAGTATCACGCAGTCCGATGTGTGGCCTTGGCGTCACGGAGGTACGCCGTTTGATAAGCATAAGCCAGTTAAGTACAACTTTTAGTTAGCTACAACAGTTGAGTTCACGGGCAAGCAAGCGCTGGCGTTCGGAACGCCAGCGCTTGCTTGCCCGTGAACGCCAGCGTCGCTAAAAGGCTAATTCGTCTGTCCGAGCCAGCGAACCGACAGCGAAACGCCAGCATCGGGAGTTAGGCACAGATTCACGGAAGAGAGAAGCGGAGGCGAAACGCAAGCGCAGGGAGTTAGACGCACAGCGCTTGCAGCAGCAATCCGTAGAAAAACAGTAGAAGGGAGGCCATAGGACAGAACACAGATAATATCAAAACAAATCACATAATCACAAGAAAAGAACACAAAAGGACAGAAAATATCGCATAATCACACGAAAAGAATAGAACAGAGCAGATAAACACAACATAAACACAAAGGAAACACAGGCGAATCAATGCTCCACAGCTCGTACAGCTTTTACTTGGGGTGGAACTCAATGATATTTTTTTTTATCGCAGCAACAAATAGTTGCTACTTAGCGCTGATGTCCCCTGTGTGACTTTTTATCGCTCAGTCAAGTACATTTTTGTAATTTTGCGCTAAGAAAGTCGATCGTGTTTAACTAACTGACCCATTGTCAGGCTTTTCTTAATTAGATATTGTATGTGAAACTTAGGCTTGTTGCTTTAAGCTGAGTGCATTCTCCCCTCTCGTTTCCCGCTGTCTCACTCGGATGGCGTATCGTTCCGTTGTCTAGCCCCATTGCCTTCGACTCTCATCGCAGATTTAGCTTTTCGTGGGAGGCTAGCCAAAGGCACAAGCATAAATAACGGACCCTTCAATCCATTCTTCTTCTTTCGCGGATGATTATGGAAGTCATCCTTGGTGAACATACATACATACATACATACATACATACATACATACATACATACATACATACATACATACATACATACATACATACATACATACATACATACATCATCATCATCATCATCATCATCATCATCAGCCTGTCTGCGCCCACTGCAGAGCAAAGGCCCCTCCCATGTCCCGCCAATCAACCCGGTCCTGTGCTTTCTGCTGCCACGTTATCTCCACAAACTTCTTAATCTCATCTACCCACCTAATTTTCTGTCTCCCCCTCACGCGTTTACATTTCTTGGAATTCTAGTCAGTTACCCTTAATGACCACCGGTTATCCTGCCGACGTGCTACGTCGGCAGTATACATACATACATACATACATACATACATACATACATACATACATACATACATACATACATACATACATACATACATACATACATACATGCATACATACATACATACATACATACATACATACATACATACATACATACATACATACATACATACATACATACATACATACATACATACATACATACATACATACATACATACATACATACATACAAACACGCATACCAGCTAAACGCCCTCAGCGCTCAGCAGTGAAGCTGTTCGCTTCTGTAGGCCCACAAGCACGCCGAAACTTACCGCAACGCCACGTGCCGCCTTTCGCCACCACCACGGAGGAGCCCGGGATGAGGCGAGAGGCGGCGGCCGGTTCATTACGCGCCGGACGGCCGCGGCCGCAGGCCCTGTTTGGGCCGCCGCCAGAAGTGACTCCACCGAGCGCGTATACGAGGGCGTGCGTGTGTGTTCAGGCAATTACAGGGCGCCGCCACACGGGCCGTGAAGCGAGGAACACCGCCGAATTACAGCGTGGCTCACGTACGAGCGCAATGAGGAGGGTCGGCCGAATAACTTTGTATCCCCGGCGTCTCGCTTTCTAACCTCTCTCTTTCTTTACTTCGCGTCTCGGGATGCTTGCTTTTCTTTTCACAGCTACTTAGTGTCGTGCTTGGAACAGGCGCGCTTGCCCCGACACGTGTAGAAGAGCAGCAAATATGAGCCAGGAGGGGAGTAGAAAAGGAGTAAAGGGGGTGTTCTACTTTGCCCGGAGTGAAACAAGAGGGAGCTGATTGGAAGACAAACACGGTGCCCAGCGGACGAGCCCCGTAGGTGGAGAACACTGGGCCAAGAGCAAACACAGTCGGCGAGGTCTTAAAGAGGTGCGCTCACGCTGCTGCCCTGCTGCAAATGACGCCCGGGCTGACGATGGCGAGCGATCCTCCCTCAGGGCAGCGGCCGCCCTGGCTGCAGTTCGGCTGCTTCTGTTGCAGCCGGCATCACCATCCACGCCACGTACTGTCCGCCTTGGTGTTTTTAAACGGATGTCCCGTTATTGAGCGCATACGGCGATGCTCGCCTAAAGTGGCCGGGTCGCGACGACGGAGTGTTTCACGAACGACAGGGGAAAATCTATTTCGGAATGAAGGGAGAAACCTGCTTGTCACTAATTCGCATAAAGAACTATTACGCTTGATCTCTTCGTAAGATTTCTTCCCTGCCGATCGTTACGCGCGGTTTACACTGTCAGCGAAATTGCTGTCCATTGACAAAAGTCTTTGCGTTTTGATAATGCTATGTTGAACAAATGTAAAAAAAAAACGACGCTGATTGCGACAGTGGTATTGCTGTCCTTTTCTGCTGCAACATCCCTAGTGTCAGCTATTCGAAAGAATGGAACGTTGAGTGAGTTGGTATGGTAGCATAATTTGCTATCATACATACTCGTTTTTTTTTACCTATTACGTGCTTTTATTATCTGATCATTATTGATATTTTATACCATGTGATGATTGTCAGCATAAGTATCTTTGCAATCGCTTATACGTGTTCTGTTCGCTTCAACAGAAGTTCATTTGTCAGTAGGCGCTCGCCTTGTATTTTCTCGTCTTCGTCCTTGTCCCTTTGGGTCCAAATTTTCAGTTGCATCTACAGCGAAAAATGCCAGCAGATCTAACTAGCCCGTTGGTTATGATAATAATGAACCATTTTCATTGAATGTACACGCAGCCAACCTCCTACGCCTTTGCATTTACCCCAGTTATTCTATGCGCATTACGCGGCGTGTCTTGCTGGGCATCTTACATCTTGTTTTTGTAAGGGGGTCGCTGTGCACGATGTAGACGGTCATTCCCCGCCGAAATTGCGTAATATGCTTTGCTCAGCGTGATTACCACGGGCACTGAACCACAAACAGGAAGTTAATAAAGGCACCGGAAGTGGAAACCGGTACCGGAAGAGACTCTGCAAGAGAATAAATGTACTGGAAGAGACCCTGCAGCCCTTTTTAGGCATGGTCAGAAAACGCTTCCGATCGGTAGTCGAGGCTCCCGAGAACACGTGAGCCAAACATAATAGCAAAGCAAGTGGAGCGGATTTTACAATTATTTCTCAATGTCAGCTAGAAATCGCTCTCCCGTATCTCAACAAATGACGCCATAAACCCAAATGACTGCGCCGTAAACCCAAAGTTCACGGCCATTGGCTCATTTAAGCATCGTGAGCTGCTTAGTTACCGTGGCCGCCGCGAAATGCCGCCATTTGCCCGAGCGCGTTCGCTCGCGATCACATTGAAAAAGCCGCGCGTTCGTAGAAAAAAGAAAAAGAAAACAAAATGCCCATGATCAGAGCACGCTCTGACGAACGGTCGTAGCTTCTTGCCCCCTTTTTATACCCCCTCTACGTCACTTTCAGTGCGCCCTCTTGTACGAAAGGAGAGAGAAAGCGCTTAAAGCGTGCGGCAAAACTGCACTCGTACTTGATGGATTCTAAAAATTTTTGCGGCAGTCGATTCGTGCGACAATGAACTCCTTTAATGAAGCCATTCGACGATTACTTGGAAAAGTGTTGCAGGGCCCCTTCAAAAGACATCTCTTGTGAATGCAAGAAAAACAGCGTTCTTTATTACTCACGTCATTTCCCTGGCCCTTGTGAGAGAAAGTTGTCCTCCGAATCGTAGCCTGAAGCCCATGAGGATTTCATAGAAAGGAAGCTTCCTGGTCGCCAAAAGTCGCTGAGTCTTTTTGACTAGCGTTTAAAAGATCACAGGCGAAAGCAAGCCGGTCTGCGAGGCCCTCCTGATTCACTTGTATCACTCTTCATTCACTAGACTCACTGTAATGCGCATTGATTCACACTTAAGTCACTTTCATTCATTCACTTATTAATTTATTGTACCCTCAGGGCCGAAGCAGTACAGAGGGGGGTGGTATCAAACAGTAATACAATACAGGTAAACACAAGAAAATAATGAACAACAAAAACAAAACAAGAAAGACATTAGGTAAAATTAATTAGTTACTGTTAGTTAAAGTTGTCCGGAAACGTTGCTGATCAGTAATGTCTGTGATGAGAGCAGGAAGGTGGTTCCAATGCTCACAATTGTCCAAGGGAAAAATGAACTATGAAAAGTGGAAGTCATGCAAAAGGAAACTGCAACCTTGTGTCGGTGATCAACGCGTGGCGATTCACACCGAGGAGGAGAGATGAAGTCATCGCGTAATGAACGATGATGAAATATGCGGTGAAAAAGACACAAGCGGTAAATTTTACGGCTCGATTCACTTTTGGTTCACACCTGTTGTCACTTGACTCACTCTTGCCATCTCGCTTCTGCTGGAAAACACCCCCCTCAGCTGGGAGGCGCGGCTCACGGAACTGGAAACCAGGCCCGGCGAGCCACTGTAGCCAGTGGGGCCCTGGAAGAGAGGGGCACCACCCAGTCCAGGCCCGTAGCAAGGGGGGGGGGGTGCAGCTCAGGGGGCACGCCCCCCCCCCCCCCGCCCGCCGAAATTTTGATGACACATGGTGTTTTATCAAAAAGAAATCATGAAAATAGGCGTTTTTCTCAAATAGTCAAGGCTTTCAGCAAGTGCCCCCCCCCCTCCCGAAAAAATTCCTGGCTACTGGCCTCCCACCCACCATAAGCATAAACAGCTTAAATATCAATAAACGCTTCTTCTCTCTCTCTTGGTTCACTCGACTGTACGTTTGATTCACTTTACATTGTTCTCCTAATCGTTTAGCATGATTAAATCTGTATTTAATGTCACGAAAATTTTTGTACCATTCGCGTTCACGACGCCCCCGGACGTAGAATTTTTCAGCCGACGAGCCATATAAAGCTATCGCCTTAAAAAATCTCGCGCTCGCCCAGGATTCGAGCCCAAGTCCTATGTATTTACGGAGTGGTCGCTACACAGCTGAGTTCATGAGGAAGCTTGCAGGCTCGAGGGCGAATTCGTCGACAACTCGAATCTGCACACTGAATATGGCAAATCAGTGCTGCGTAAGTCGGCAAAGCGCAGGAAGGTTTATGACAGGAAAAATTTGTCATCCACTCAACAGCAGAGCGATTTCACAAAAAAATACACATGGATTTTTCAGAGGAAAACTGACTGAAAATTTAGGCTCTGCCGAAGATTTACCGATGTTATTTCTCTGACCGAAATGACGTCGGTAAATTCATAGCAGAGCGAATACTTCTCGTGTTGAAAGAAACTGTAGGCTTATCATGAGGTCATGTCGAGGTTAAGCTTTATAGTATCTCCCAAAGGAGGAAACACGAAGACGCATATGTAGTATGACCAGTATCATCTTGTATGCCTTCGTATCTCTATTTTATTTTTTGTGACAAGCATAAGAAAAGATGGTTTGATGGAATTAAATCAAAGCTTTCATCGTTATATTAAACCGATCCACAAAGAAACTTCTGAATAGCGGCATATCTCCCACGACCCACAGTGACTCTGATTGCCACTGCTTCCACTGTCAGTCGCGCACACAAACATTTCCCTGCATAGGCTGCACCGTTACAACTCGCCGACACGCTGCTGCGGGCATGAAGAACTAGAACGTTGTGCACATTCCTCTGATTTCACGAAGTACGCAAATGAACGAAGAAAGTTAGCGAAAAACAGTAGCAAGGTTCTTTTACAGTAGCAAGGTTAACAGTAGCAAGACCCTTTTACATTACTGAGAATACTTGGACCATGGCCTGCGAAGCAGCAGCTGCAAAAAGAAAATTGGAACCAGGCTGCCCACACCGCGGCTCGAGGTCTCACTCACCGAGCAGCGGCCGACTCCCCCTCAGAGAGTGTAAGAACACAACAGCAGCAACCGGAATGGTCGTGGGGCGATCGCCTGACCACATTCAGTGACATCACACAATATTACAGACTAAACAGACGCAAATACCCTCCAGCACACGACAAATTAAACGAAAGACAGGCCGTAACTTGGAGATTACTACAAACAGACACTTACCCCAGCCCGGCGACTCTACGCACGTCTTATCCGAGCTTATACCCGACGGACGCGTGTAAAGCGTGCGGGGAAAGAGCCACACTGCGGCACATGCTTTGGGAATGTGCCGGGAGAACTAATGTCGCTGCTGCCGCTCACCTCGCGACGCATGTTAGACAGGGACGAACTGCTACCACCGCGCGAGGGCAGGGGCCGACCGCCGCCGCGGCTGTGGTCACTGCTGCGGATCGGCTGCGTCGGCGTCGCTGCCGCTGGGAGGCGGCACTCACCAGTGACAAGCTGACCGACCAACTTTGGGCCGTCCGGCAAGCCAAAGATGGCGCCCGGGTCCAAGGGCTTCAAGCCGTCACCTGAGGCCATCATCATCGACGGAGAGTGGGACGGTACAGTGGTTAATCCCCTCTTCCCCCCTCCTCGCCCGGACTTTTAATAAAGTTTATTCACTCACTCACTCACTCACTCACTCACTCACTCACTCACTCACTCACTCACTCACTCACTCACTCACTCACTCACTCACTCACTCACTCACTCACTCACTCACTCACTTGGACACTCAACAGATAAGCGTTTGCGTTGATTAGCCATGTGCAGTTATCTATGACTTTCTTGTCTTACCCGGGCTACTGTTGATTCATCTGTAGACATAAATGTGAACTGATTCCAGTGAACAGTCCATTGCCATGTTATTTTCTTGACATTTGTTCAAGTTTTCTAATTGATTTGTTTGCTTGTTTACATATTTTAGGGTAACCATTCTTTTTCGTGGATAAGCGTAAGTGGATTGACAAAAAAAAATTCGCAGAGAGTGTTTTGTAAAGCATCCGAACAAGCGCGCGTCACTACCAGAACCCAAGGACAGCTACTGAACAAAGGATAAGATTTCAGGCGTACTTTCTGGGATAAAAGCGAATGTGATGAATTCATGGAGGATTCTCCTGAGGATTAAAGGTTCACTGTGAGCGACGAAACATACCCTCATGTATCCCTTTTCTCCATGGCGTCGTCAAAAGACGGAATTATTGGTGTTTGTGTACCGAGTCCGCAGGTCCGATGAACTTAACGGTATGTGGGAAAGCCGCAAAAGCGGAGGAGCACAAAGTTGGACAGTTCAGTTTTAAGAGTTTTAACACCGCGGCCTAGTCCCGATATTATGAAATACTTTTTTTTTTCTTCTTTCGGACCTGCGCAGCTTGGTGTTGCCAGAACACTGAGCCACCGTAAGTAACATAATCGTAATATTTAATTCATTGTTTAATGAATTAAAGGCCTAGTTGGACCCATAACGATTTGGAATGGAGCTCTGAACTAACGTGACTGCGTATAGGCACCGTGAGTGGAGTTCTCCAAATGCGACATCAGCCCAGCAACCAAAACCCTAGCGAGCAGAAGCAGCCGAATCGGGAGACCGTGCATGCTTCGCAGGGTCATCGTGAAGGACCGGTGTGAAGCACGCATCTCACCCTTTTTCACCCCTGCTGCTCAAGCGAACGGCGCTGCTACTCAAGCGAACGGCGCAAAGTGGACGAAGTGGACGCGCGGTTCACATGCTTTTTAAATTACTTTAACCCACGCGAAGGCCGCATAGACGAAGTGGACGAAGCACAAGCTCAGATGGCGCGCTCACTAATTTGGACCATTTTTCTTTCTTTACCACGATCTTGAAACATAGACATTTATGGCTTACGTCTTGAAAATTACGGTACTCTGGTATGGTATTGGTCACATTCCTGAAGGTGAGCGAGGCACTACCATTGCTGACCCACGTAATGGTAAGAGTATGTGGTGCGATTCGAGAGAGCCATACCACGGTAGTTTACAGCATATTTTCAGCGTATTGCTTTTTGTAGCGTTAGCTACACTTGCCTAGCCGGAGCCGATTTCGCGTGGATCGTCATGAGCCGTGCTGCGCATGCGCGAGGATCAGTGATGTCACACAGCTGGCTCACCGGAGCCGGCATCTCACGCGCTCTCCACCACCGCCGCGCGCGGCTCGCCGCTGCTTGTCTGCGCGTTCGGGAGGAGTGGCGTCGTAGCCGCGGCAGACAAACTGGCGCCGGCGCGCGCGCAGACTCCGCCACCGGCGCGCGCGACTCGCCGCCGCCGGTCTGCGCTTTCCAGAGGAGTGACGTCGTAGCCTTCGCAGACGTATTGGCGCCAGCGCGCGCGCAGCTGCTCGCCTTCGCTGCGCAGTCGCCGTCTGACGTTGCGCTGGGGCCGCTTGATAGCGCCTCTGACTGGCGTTTGCAGGTGGGTAACGCCATGGAGAAGGAGAGCGCAAATGCTGCTCGATGGCGCAGAAGAGCCGAGAAGCTTATCTCATCGGATCCCGAAGTAGTTGTCTGGCAATTAGCGGTTCAGCGTACGAAGAATGAACAGAATAAGGCTAATAATCCTAGACAATCTGGAAAGCTAAGAATAATCACCTGAACCTTTGCTAACGCTACGTATATCCTGGCATAGCCGAGCTAAGCCACTGCATTTTTTTTTGCTTCTGAGGCATCGCGAAGCACGTGCACGGACGCAAACGTGCTACAAAATGTGCATTGTCTGCGAATCATCGCAGCCGTTGCACATATATTACATGACCGTGTAAAAATAGCTCATATGCGCAGTAAAATTTGTGGAAAATGGAGCGTGTGGCGTATATACATGTATATTCAGAGACGCAGGAATGTTAAACTGTGACAGTAAAGTAAAAGACGGCTTTCAGAACGTACATATAAAACTATCAACAAAGATATGATTGATACAAAGACGAGATAAAGGAAGAATAAAAGGGAAACATTTTTCAAGGGCTACTGATATTATTTGACTTTTATTTGCTATTAAGAATGGACGCAACAGCTCCCTTTGATACGTGTGTATACCTTTCGGTTGGACGGCATTGACCTTGATAGGACTTTCATGGGATAGAACTTTGGTAGGACCTTGATAGGATAGGATAAGATAGGACTCTGTATATGTTCCCTCACTGGAGGAGCAGAAGTTTGACTGCAGTCTATAGTGTTCAAGTTCGTCTGTCTAGAGGCAATTAAGAGTTGGGTGTCTGTGAAAGAGCGCATGTGAGAATGTGCGCGCGTATGCCCGTCCATTTCAGGTAGCACCTTTACGGGCATGTTCTTGTACGTCGGCTTACAACGAAGGCCAGTGTGTATTGACACAAATAAGACATTGAAGGAGGTCACCATAGAGCAAGACAAAACAAAACAAAACTTCTTAGACGCTGAGTAGTGCATCACAATGGCGCTACAGTCTACGCAATCCGATATAGTCACAGCGGAGTTCGCCGAGCTTCGAGGAGAGCTGCTCTCCGTGTCGGACACCCGGTGGCATGATCCCTGCCGAAAAGAGCGGGCATCAGGCGAGGGAAAAGCGGACCGAGGGAGAGGGGCAGCCGGGCGTTTACACTAATTGCTTTACCGGTAATTGGGCCCGTGTTTGTCAACAAATAGCGCGGCGCTCTCCGTTTGCCCAATCACTTTGGTCAGCGCGCCCGGGCGCCGGCCAGTGGCGGTGCCTCATCAGGCTGATTCAATTACGCCCGCCCGGATTTGTAATTTAAATGACGCGCGCTAGAGGCAACCTCACCCTCGTTTCACCATTCCCCGCCTCCTTCATGCTCTCGTCCGGTCGAGGCCGGGAGACGCAGTTTTTATTTCTCTCTGTTTGGTTCTTCCTATTATTCTTGCTTTTTTCTGCCCTTTTTTTTTCTCAATATTACGCACCACAGCAAGCAGGAGAAGGCGTGGCAGTGGGTGTATACAGACACGCGTTGTTTATTTCCCCTTTTTTTTCCAGAGAGTGGCAAAGCTTGTTTTACTGTGAAAGTCAGCGGACCCGTATGGAAGGGGAGGAGAGAGCTTGACGTTTCCCCCCTGTTTCTCTGTTTTGATGTTTATCTTTTACCGCGTGTCCGTTCCTACTAATTAGGGTTTTAGCGCTTAAAAGAATATTAATATTCGTAGACGATAGCGCCAAGCGGCGACAATAGAAAGAAACGCCACTGGAGGATCAGCTAATCAAGCCGAGCTGCTTTCATAAAAAGAGCCCAACGTACGCTGCCCCACCTACAGCAAGACATGCAGGAAACCACCCACTGGATACTCGAAGATCCACTCATCAGAGCCAGGCTGAATATATGGTGCAATGACTTGCGCAAGACGGCCATCCCCTGCCCAGCAATAAAAAGCACAACAAGCCCACCAGTTTGACAAAATCACCTTTTTATCCTTCTTTTTCTCTTTTCTTTCAATTTTTTTTACACCATGGTGCTGAAGCCAACAAGCGAGAGCACTTTGTATATATTCCAATAAATTTTTCAATCAATCGCCCCACCCGAAATTAAGCAAGAAACAGTCTGTCGACTGGCGGCAGTTACAAACCCGATCCTACCCGAGTCCAGCTATCATGCATGTAATACACCCAGACTTATACACGACAGACAAGTGTATACATTGTGACTTTGTGTGACATTGTGACCTTAGAGCACATACTATGGGGATGTCCAGACATAATAAACAATAGCTGCGATGCAGCCTTAAACAGCGACAGCCTCCGCGCGCGCTGGGAGTCTGCGTTGCTGAGCTCGGACCTGGAGCAACAACTCTGGGCCGTCCAGCGAGCCGAGGAAGCCGCCAAGGGCCAGCAACCCTTGGCCGAAGCCTAGGCGGGACCCAGGCCCATCCCACCAATTCGCAGGGCAATTAATAAAGGTAATTGATCTGATCTGATCAATCAATCAATCAATCAGCAGACGGCAGGAGGTTATGACCACAAAGACGGCAAGCGAAGCTTGGCGTGGGCGCACCTGAGGTACTGCTTTTAGGGGCGAAGCTCCTTAAGGCGGCACCCATTCGTCCCTCGTAGTCGTAGTCGTAGTCGTAGTAGTCGTAGTCGTAGTGCGTAACCAGTGTTACGCTTTGACCTCCAAGGTGGTGCCGGTGGGAGATTTTTCCTGTGCGTTGTTCAACAATAAAAAATTCGCAGCGTTAGCTAAAAGCCGACTTCTGTCTCTCATTCCCATTAGCAGCCATTCTTTACCTCCAAGGTAGTGCCTGGTGAGATTTCTCCTGTGCGTGATTAAACAATAAAAATTTTGTTCAAAACGCCGTTGATTGATGAAATAAACCAACGAAAGACGCCAGATGTTTTGTAAAAGCAAAACGAAAGAACGCCAGATCTTTCTAACGCAAAACGAAAAGACGCCAGCTGCTTAACGAAAGACGCCAGATGTTTTATAAAGCAATGGTTTTCTAAACAATGAAAATTCACAGCGTACATGTAAAATTAAAGTGAGCTGCAAGTCGTCATAACTCATCGAACCTTTAGTATAAACGCGCCCGATCTCACGTCGGTGATGATGTACTGGGCAGAATTCACGGAAGATTCACGGTTTACCGATGAACCTCCGCAGCTTCGCCCACTCATCATCATTCACTCCGTGAATATGCTGTGATTTTTTTTCTTTCTTTCTTTCTTTCTTTCTTCCTTCCTTTCTTTCTTTCTTTCCTTCTTTCTTCCTTTCTTTCTTCTTTCCTTCTTTCTTTCCTTCTTTCTTTCTTTCTTTTTTCTTTCCTTCTTTCCTTCTTTCTTTCCTTCTTTCTTTCTTTCTTTTTTCTTTCTTTCTTTCCTTTCTTTCTTTCCTTCTTTCTTTCTTTCTTTCCTTCTTTCTTTCTTTCCTTTCTTCGTTTCTTTCTTCCTTCCTTCCATTCTTTCTTTCCTTCTTCCTTTCTTTCTTCCTTTCTTTCTTTCTTTCTTTCCTTTCTTTCTTTCTTTCTTCCCTTCTTTCTTTCCCTCTTTCTTTCTTTCTTTCCTTCTTTCTTCCCTTCTTCCTTTCTTTCTTCCCTTCTTTCTTTCTTCCTTTCTTTCTTTCCTTCTTTCTTTCCTTCTTTCTTCCCTTCTTCCTTTCTTTCTTCCTTCCTTTCTTTCCTTCTTTCTTTCTTTCCTTCTTTCTTCCCTTCTTCCTTTCTTTCTTCCTTCCTTTCTTTCTTTCTTCTTCCCTCTCCTTTCTTTTCCTTTCCTTCTTTCCTTCCTGCTTCTTTCTTTCTCCTTCTTATTTCTTTCTTTCTTTCATTCCTTCTTTCTTTCTTTCTTTTTTTCTTTCTTTCGTTCTTTCTTTCCTTCTTTCTTTCTTTCTTTCTTTCCTTCCTTCTTTCTTTCCTTCTTTCTTTCTTTCTTTCATTCCTTCTTTCTTTCTTTCTTTTTTTCTTTCTTTCGTTCTTTCTTTCCTTCTTTCTTTCTTTCTTTCTTCCTTTCTTTATTGTTAGCTGCCGTCCCGCGGGAACGCTGTTTTTGGCCGGAATCCTTGTGGCGTCTTTCACGTTCTTTCCAGCGTTCGTCAGCTTGTAGAACGGCCCAACGAAAGGACCATCAGGCGGTCACGGAAACGTCGTTTAGGAATTCAATTTTCTCTAGGTCGGAATTTTCCTGAAATGCGCAATTCCTGATATCGACATTACGCGTTGTCCAGCAGATCGCTTTTAGTTCGACAAGACGAAATATTGCGATTAAGCGCCCACAGCAAGTGTGCTGCTTCCCAATCAGTGTGTGTGTGTGTGTGTGTGTGTGTGTGTGTGTGTGTGTGTGTGTGTGTGTGTGTGTGTGTGTGTGTGTGTGTGTGTGTGTGTGTGTGTGTGTGTGTGTGTGTGTGTGTGTGTGTGTGTGTGTGAGTGAGTGAGTGAGTGAGTGAGTGAGTGAGTGAGTGAGTGAGTGAGTGAGTGAGTGAGTGAGTGAGTGAGTGAGTGAGTGAGTGAGTGAGTGAGTGAGTGAGTGAGTGAGTGAGTGAGTGAGTGTGAAATGAAGAGAGAGAGAGAAACAACTTTATTGACGGCACAGCGAGGTCGTTGAATTTAGCTTGCCGGTGGTTCGAATGGTGGTGGCAAGTAGCTCGCCACGACCTTTTCGGTCCAGTTAATAACTTCTGTCTGAATACGTTCTTCATTTGATCACAGAAGAGTTCGACGAAAACTCGTCTGGTCGGGAACAATCATGGTCAAAAGTAAGAAGACGCCGACAAAAACTTACAAAATAACAAAGACGTTTCGGCTCCCGTACGGGGGCCTTGTTCACAAATGAAATTGTTCATTTGTGAACAAGGCCCCCACACGGGAGCCGAAACGTCTTTGTTATTTTTTATGTTTTTGGTCGGCGTCTTCTTACTTTTGACCATGTGTGTGTGTGTATTGCTATGCTTCAGTTCAGTTCACATTGGGCAAGCATGGGCGCGTGGCCTAGTGTTCGATGTACTCGTTTTTGTACCGCGGGGACCCTGGTTCAAACCCAAGCCCCGAAAAAAAATTATTTTGTTTTATTTATTATTATTTTTTGGTGTGCGCGCCAGGTGTGGGTGAGGAGCGTTTTTTTGGAACACCACCAGCTACACAGGTCCCTCAATACAAGCTTCGCTTGAAAAACTCGCGCACGCACACACAGGAAGGAAGTTCCAATCAGGGTCGTTCACATAGGCCAGTGGAATGCAGGCGCTCAGCATCGTTTGCTTGGCATTTTTCTGCGACGTTAAGTCCTCTAAATGGCGTATGACTCTTTCTTCCGACAGAGTTAGGTCGTCCAACTTGTTCAGCGCGTTGCAAACGATTGTCTCTATGTGCAGTACCGTGGGCAGACGCACAGAATATGTCCATTCATTTCTTCATTGATGCACTGGTCACAGACGGCGGTGTCGGCCACCGCATATCGCATGCCGCGTGATAGGAAGATACGGCCACTGATTATCAAGCTGAAGTTCTTCGTATAGGTTTGGCGTAAACGCCGCAAGTGCGCATTTCTCGGAGGAAATTTCCCCGCCTCGATTAAGGAGGTAAACAGCCGTTCGAGTGACATCTCCTTGAGATCTCGCTCGCAACTGTGGGCGTGTTACAGCAGACGTCCAAACGCAAATGTCATCTGCGTACATTGACAGCCCAACTGTGCTTGGCAGGTGCTCAAGGATGGCAATTAGAGTAAGAATGAACAGCACAGGACGGAATAGACCTCCCTGGAGGACGCAGTGGTAGCTGTAAGGTAGAGAAGTGTGACCGTCCTCGGTGATCACAAACAAGGATACAGCCAACACAAAATACATAGCTGACTCGTTTCTATGACTCCAGAAAAGCTTTACTTACTTCTTACTTCTACTTACTTACTTACTTCTGTAGTTAATGTACGACCGACAAAATTTTCATATTACCCGTTGTGAAGTTATATTGTGTGAAACGATCGTTTATTGTCCATCGTGAAAGAAGGTAAGGCGTGCAGAGATGACGTGCAGACTCAGTGGATCCCCGCCAGCTAGCTCAATATTCTGTCGTGGTGCATTCACTTCCTTTTAAGTGCTTGGCACTTTAGGGGCCCTGCTTTTCGTCCACGCATGGGCCATGGGTCTCATGTGGCGTGGTCACGCTCACAGTAAAGCGCTCAATACAGGCCATAACAAGGCTAGCAATGCTCAAAACCAGGTTAAAATGAACGAACAAGTTCTAAAATAATATAATTAATAGAAATAACGAAGAAGTAATCGCAATAATTAACTTAGATCGCTAAAAACGTTTCGAAAACCTGCGGCTGACTCCGGCGCCGGGCAAGAGAGGGCGCCACCGCCTCGCAAAGTGAGCGAATGCCTCTCCCCCTACGCTTTGCCGGCGCTGCGTCGCTACAACTGACGGAACTCGCTGCAGGCGACGCGTGTCTCAACTGCCGTAACAAGCAGGAAGTCCATAAAGCGCAGCAAAATGTAGCGCACATGTCGCACACAGAGATTTCAAATTCCCCTAACGAGATTTTACTCCTGCCGGGGAAACCCTACATGCTTACTTCAAACATTGGTGTCATCGACGATTTGGTAAACGGAGCAGTGGGAGCCCTACGAACGGGAATCGCTGGGTGCCCGTGCTACGTACTTCCTCAGGTTTATCAGTAGTGGAGCTGCATTTCGTTTATTCTTTCTTTTCTTACTTTTTAGCACTGAGATTACGCGGGCTGCAAGCAGGAACTGGAAACATACGTTGAAATAAAAAAGTCACATTTTCGGCGCAAGGGCGAAGCAATGAAGGCGATAGCAACAAATCCTAATGTAAAGGCTAGCAGCTTACTCCTTTGGCACGCTACCTTATGTAACTCAAGAAAACGCTGGCTCAAGGAGTTCGGGTTTTACGCCATAAAGCCACGATATGATTATGATGTACGCCGCAGTGAAGGGCTCCGGAAATTTCGACTGCCCGTTGCTCTTTATCGTGCAGCTAAATCCAAGCGTTAATTATTTCCATCGCAAGCGCCAGCGGGCCCACAGAAGAGAAATAAGAAGCGCCAGCAAGCACGAGAGAAACAGGGACCTTAGACTGCTAGCAGGGTCTTCATGGCCTCAGTCAGTGAAAATAAAAGCATTCTTTAACTACATCGACAGAATCGAGTGATTCTACGGCTGCTCTACGCCATATCCCAAACATTTGGTGCAGATAAACCAGGGATAGACCGACCGACGGCTACGAGTTGCCTGGATAAAATGGACAAGCTCAAGGCGAAGTGGACGTCACGACGATCCTTGAACAGCCGGATTATCAACGAGGTAAGTGCCCTCCTTCGCAATGACTCCGCAATGCATGAGCAGCTCGACTCCAGATACGACAGGCTAAAAACGAATAAGGACGAGCTGAACAAGGTTAACAGCGAATTAGAGAATCTCTTCACGGACGAGGACTTCCAAGCCGAATATGACACAGTCCTAGAGCACGAAGACAACGCCACACGAATCCTTGCCGAGTTCCTAAGCAGGCGGAGCCGCATTTCAAGCACACAAGCAGAAGAGAGACATCAGGTACCCATGCGATCGCTACACCATTAGACAGGACGGGAGCCAATCTATCAAAACTCACGATCTCGCCCTTTTCTGGCGATGTGTGTAAATGGACCGAGCTCTGGGAACAATTTCTCCAGATGAACACGGGCCTCCAGCAAACGGGCCTCTAGCATTTCGTCCCCATTGAAATGGTGCGGCCGCAGCCGGAATTCAATCGCAGCCGCTGCAACGAGCGATGGCCTTCCATCTGTCCATTGCTTCAACACAAACTTTGCGATCAGGACGCAACACGTACAAAGACATGAGCCGTCTGTTGACCCGCTCTAATGATACAGCGCTGGATCGCTGGCGGCCCCGCCCAGCCGGTCAAAGTACGCATATCCTGCCAGAGCCTCGCACTTTTCCATGCGTCTTTCACGCGACGGAGACGGCTGGACGTTTTGTCTCCGCTTGAACCGCGAGCGTCGGCCGCCCTCGCACGCTTTCGTTCGCAAATAGAATCTACGACGCGCGGGGCGACGCTATCGATTTGTAACTTTATACGAAACCGCATGGCGATGCCGACGGCAAAGATGCGCCTAAAGTGTGACTATAATTGCTATCGCAATAATAGCGACAGTAAAGACTGAAGAAAGGAGGATGATCGCAATTTCGGATATTTGCGTACGCTGTATACGTGTACGCGCATATTTCAACTTTTTTTTTTTTCCTTTCCCCAACTTCCTGTGTATGCACCTAAAGCTGACTTCTCCTGAGTAAGAGTCGTCATACGGAGAAGCCCAACTATGAGAACCATTTTAACCTCCGCGTGCACCCTGGCATATTTCCCGAGAGTCATAAAATTTCTACATCTGGAATGTATGGGAACCGGAGTGTACCCACCCTACCAGTCATAATTAATCATGTTAAAAGGCTCCTTTTCTCGCGCCGTCGTGTGCCTAGTGATTTTTTTTGTTATTTTGTAGCAGCCTACACGCTGTCATAAACGCTGGACAGTTACAATCATGTAGCTTTTAATTACAATCGTTCATTCTCAGCTTTAATTTTTTGTTCCTAGGTCATATAGGGTAGCAATTTGGTTTTATTTTTTCAGAGTTTATATGTGCAGAGAAATTCGGCTTCTTCCGAAGTTACAAGAAATTTCCGGTTTTTCAGAGTATATACCCACAGCAGGACTGAAAGTTGGGCTAGTTGGTGATACATAATGGGCAAAAAACAGCGCGCAGACGGACGGGACGAAGAAAGGGATACACAGAACAAGCGCTGACTCTCAACTGTGGTTTATTAGTCATATGCAGATTATTTATACACAATGTTTTCTATTTGCAACCTGCGCTTCCTCGTGTGGCTTTTCCCCTACGACAAGTAGTCCTCATTACGCCCGGTCGAATGGGGAAGTGGATAGAATGGTCAGGACGATCAAAAACCTTTTTACCAAGGCGAAAGACCCCCACCTGGCTCTCCTCAGCTACCGGAATACCGCAGGCGGATATGGCTTTAGCCCGGCTCAGCTCTTGATGGGTCGTTGGCTAAGGACCAATGTCCCCAGGAAGGAAGATTTGCTGCACCCAAACTGGCCACCGAAAGACACAATGGTGTTGAGAAACGCATCCTAAAAAAGAAAGAAAGAAATGAGCTACAACAAGCGCCATCGGACCAGACATAAAATGCGACTTCCAGTAGTCCAGCAAGTCTGGGTGCGGCCAGAAATCGTAAAAGGAACGGTTTTAAGCCCGCAGCAAAGATCCAGGCGCTACATCGTAGAAACAGGACAAGGCGGCATCTTGCAGCGCAACAGCTGTCATCTTGTTCCCTTTGTTCCAGCGTCATCGGCATCACAAGCTACAACAGAAGCAGCCGAGCCACAGCCGCAAGTAGTTCATCCAACTCCTCAAGGTCCAACCAGAACCACGTTAACAACGAGTGACTCGGGACAGGTTGGTTATCGTGATAGTGATCGTGGAGTCGGTGATCGTGGTGGTGTTGTACGTGCGCGTAGTGGCCGACGCGTCGTTCCACCGAACCGTTTGAACCTATGACTAGAGTGACCTAGAATAGGGGGAGTGTCCAAAGCGCCGCGCGAATACATGGGAGGAGCAAGGGCCTTTTGTGGTGAACTTCCGCGCCGCGGCGCTGCCGTGCCGGACCCGTGGGCTTTCTCCGCGGCGGAAGCCGCGTCAAAGCGGCGAGCGTCTGCTACGCGCGTGATATTTTGGCCGCTACTAGCTAAAATTGTGGAAATTTGGGCAAAATTTAATACTGCCTCACTGTAACATAATACTTCAGCGACTCATCACACATAGAACGCGTTTGTGTGTTTTTAAACGGGGCTTTTGTATATATCCTTGCAGCTGGTTTGTCACCGCATTGGTCCAAACTTCCGCGGCTGTTTGAGGAACGCATCCTGCGCGCACTTCATCGTGAGAAAAGGCGCTTAGCTTACTTTCGTGTGGAATGACGAACGTAAACTTGCTGCAGGAGAGAATAAACTGGAGATAACCAGGAGAACGGGTAGCACATATGCACGTAGTAACTAGCTCATGCATGCTAACGCGTTTGCACCCTTCATGTCCTATCTTTTATTTCGTGCGCTCGATTTGTTTTACAAGGCTGCCTCCGGCGCTCTGCTGTTTCAAGCCGTTTCATGCGAAGCCGAATTGTCAGTCGGCGTCGCCGCGGTACCAAAAGTAAAAAAATTACTCACGTCTCCTTCACTTGGTATACATGAAAATTGGCACGGAGGGGCACGAATGTACGTATGCCCAACACGACCGATAGGTCACGGCATCACTATCTTGACATGCTTGCCATTTGAGTAACGACGAACAATAATAATATATGGTGTATGGCGCGCAAACCCGCTTTCAGCCAGAAATAATTCTGACGATGCGTGGTCTGACGATTTGTTTCCGTCAGGTTATAAAAAACGTCGTGGTCACCAATATCGATGTCAACATGTTAGACTTACCCATACATATTGAAAAACTGACCGCGTAGGTAAAATGTATGCGAAAAAATTACATAAAAAAAAATTCGCCAGATCCCACGTACCGTGGGAGTCGATGTTATGCGAAGCATGCGGCGGGTAGGTGACTGTGGCGTAACTTTTTTTACTGAGCGACACGTTACAAAATGACGCTAAAGATTTGTATAAATTTTATACGCACACATATATATGTTGAAGGGCCGCATATGTGTAATATAACCAGTTGTTTACGGTTGGGTAACGCTGCCAACGGCAACGTCTGTATTACCAACACCAGAAGCGGTTAGCTGATATGTAGTGCTTATACGTGTCCCGAGAACGCATGCACGTTTCACGAACCCGTGTGCATGTGTGCAAGACGTTCTTGACAGTTCTTGAACAAGGGCATCATCACCGTGATCAGTGAGCACCAGCAGCTGGTCATGACTTGTTATAGGATCCGGTCGTGAGTGTGGCGATGAGGGGTCCATGTGTAGTGAAGTATGTGGTATAGTAGAGCTTGTGGAATTCGCGGATGCCTCGGCCATTTCGTCGACAAATTGTCTGTCGACAGAGCCGGCGAGATGTCGGAACCTAAAGCCACCCTTCCTGGATAGTGCTACGTAAACCAACATCAGTCGATGGTGTTTGTCGTACTCGTAGACTACCTGGGCGTATGTGGCATACGTAGCCTAGTTTACAAAGCGGCTGTCAATCAATCTGGCATCATCCTCGGTCAGCATGAGGCCATTGCCCAGCCTCGTAAGAAATGAAGAGGACGCTGCGTCGTTCTGGTGGACGAAGTGCACTTTACGGTGCGGTGATGTGGATATCATATGTAACTTTTGTTAATGTGTTCCTCCGGGGTCGAGCAATGCTTCAATATAGCTTGCTGAATCATAGTAATACAAACGTAATGTTTATTAGACTGCTATAAAAGTGGAGCCAACACTGGAACTACAGACGTTAATCTGATATGACGCCTGTATCGTAGAGTACACATCGTAGGAGTATCATGTAGTGTTCATTGCTTTCTTGTAAAATTAGATAGCCAGCACCACAACGACAAGTGACGTTGCACCGATATTACGCCTGCGTTGACTGTTTTTCCAAACCAATTTATAGACCTGGCGTGGCTCAGTGGTAGAATACCTGATTGTCACGCAGAATGCTTGGGTTGGATTCCTGCTGGGATCGTAATTTTCATTCTTTCCATTCGTTGAGTCAACGCTGCCGATGTTGGTTTTCCTTAACGCTCTAGCATTTAAGTTACCAATGTCGGTTCTCGCCGTTCCTGGGTAGATATAAACTGTCAATCACCTGTGGCGCATACCCGTACACCGAGGTCCGTGGTAAACGGGTATGTGCCACACGTGTCTAGTGGAAAGGGTTTGACGACGTACGCCACAGGATTTTAACGTTATTGATGTCATGACCCGGCAATCATGTTCGTCAAATCCTCTTACCCTCCCATGCAAATTTTGGTCTACACCAAGTTAAGGAGGCGATCATGAGAGCACCCAGACGTAGGCGGCTAGATAGATAGATAGATAGATAGATAGATAGATAGATAGATAGATAGATAGATAGATAGATAGATAGATAGATAGATAGATAGATAGATAGATAGATAGATAGATAGATAGATAGATAGATAGATAGATAGATAGATAGATAGATAGATACGTAGATAGAAACGCTCAAAGTGCCAGAGGTTCGCTAAGAAATGCTTCGCATTTAAAACACACGGTTCCCTGTGCATTCGCCGGAGATGACTCGAAAATGAAAGCCATCTTTTTCGTCAGTCGATGCATTGATCCTACCTCGCTCCTCTCCGAAAGCTTTCTGCACATAACGTGGTTTCGGACTGCCCACAGGATCAAAGGCATTGCAAGCTTTCTGCACCTCACCTGCTTTTACATTGCCTACATCGGGGGCCGATCACGGAGGCAATGGAAAGCGACCATGTCATGTGATGGCGTTATCATATTACGTCACGTTGAATGACGTCATAGTGACGTCACAAGTTCTGTCGACGTCATCGCGTGATGATTTTGTGCATCACTCGTGTTAGCTACGCGGGACTCCGACGGTCAATTTTCGTGTTTGATGAGGCATCTAAGGCATTAGCGTTAAAAAAAACCCAAAGAAAATGAAACGATAACAGTGCAACATCGTGTATGCCTCACTTCATGTTACGAGCGATCGCCCGAAAACAAACGTGATTCTCAGTTCAGAGCAGCTGATTGCACGCGTCTGCGGGACAAAAGAGGCTTGCTTTACCCGTCTGGTCATCTCTTTATATTTATTCAAGAGATGAGCAGACTCGCTATTTAAGTACTCTCAGAGCTTCAGCACGAAATTGTGGCGGACGCTATATTGAGGTCATCAGGAAAAAGCGGGAAATTGCGGTCGGGTGCCATGTTGGCGCGCACTCAACCGCCGCAGAAAGAATTGTATTTTATGTAACTACTCGTCCACATCTTTTCGTAAAGTCTCTGAACCGGGTGAACGCTAACCTCCGAGAACCGTGAAAACATCTGAAGTTGAGAATGAGCTGTTTGAAACTGTTTTCATTTCGTATGGTGAAGGCTTGAAGCAATGCACGCATCTCGCGCGAACATTTCATACTAACGTTCAGCGATCCAATGCAACATGCGATAATATATATATTCCTACAGTATTCTCGTTCAGGCAGCTTGTACAGCAAGAATGGGGGCATTTGCAACTTTGTTTCTTGATATCTGGATATTTGTAAAGCATTTTCTTTATTACGCCTTTTATGCAAACACTTGTGGAATAAAGGTAGTTTACCTGGCATTGCTTTTCTTTCAAATGTTTGCGCACGGTGAGCCTTGTTGTACGCTACCTCAGAAATAAAAATAAGCGAACAGCATTGCGGTCGTATAGCCGTCTCTACTCTTTTTTTTTCTTTTTTTGTTTCCCTTGCGTCTTCCCGGTGTGCTCCGTTCATAATGAAGAGCTAGTGGAGGCTAATGAATTGTCGATTAAAGCGGCGTGCATATGGCTAGCAAACGAGTGGCGATTATGAGTAAAAAGCTCGTGAAGTCACTGCACTCTAAGAAAAAAAAGAGTATGCGTGACTCTTTTCGGAGAGTTCTGACTTGCCACGTATAGGACTCTCTTTATATAGTCACGGTGACTCTCTTGGTGGGTCAGGGTCGGCTCGCTCTAGGAGAGTCCCCTGACCCTCTAGGAAGAGTGCAAAGACTCTCATCGGGAGGATCACGTTACCACTTATAGGGAGTCAGACGACTCTTGCCGGTAACACTCCTACGGGGGTCAAGTGACCCACACAGAAGCGTCAGGCGACTCCACGAGTATTTTAAGCTACTCACTTGACCCTTGCTCTACTTTTGCGCGACTACTGTTGAAAATAGTGGAGTATTCATTTTAAGCATGTCCAATAATACTTGCCGTTCTGCCCAGCGACTACAAAAAGGGAATAGTTCAGTTTTAGCATTATTTTAATAAAACTCGTCAAAACAACACATATTTTCCAGCAAAGTTATATAGAAAGCGCGAAAAGATGGTATTTGATTTCCAATTAAGAAGTTTGGGTATTCCTCATTTACATGCTTCTATGAGTATAGCCAACTAAAATGTGTGACTGATGTGCATAGTGTCATATAGTGCAAAATAATCTGCAGAAATAGGCATCATGTTTCAATCTTTATTCCTTATGATTAAGAATAAATCAAAAAGTGGTGACGGCTGGAGGTCTCAGACTTGTGGCTTGCTAGGTTGTCGCTCCTGTTCAGCGTGAGCACCATGAACAACGGTATCTGAAAAGCAGAACGTGATATTATGATGAGAAAATGAAATTGCAGTAATGGTTTGCAAAACCTACAAAATAAGTGGTTCACATAGACACAATGAAGGAACGAAAACAAATTTTCACGTAAAAGGCAGCGGGAACCTCGTCTCGCAATAGGCACTGGCTATACACGAATGAAAACTTTTTTTCTGAGAAATCGCTTCAAAATTTGGTTTCAGAATAAACACGGTTTTGCGCCGGCTTACCCCGACACCCAAACACATCCTCCGGCAGTCAGGGGCACGCCGTGAGCGGTTACTGACCGCATGTTTTACAAACGTAACCCATACTCAGATAAACACATGCGAGTACGAGGGCCCGAACGACACCCAGCGCGTGCGGACGCCGTCTACGTCGAGATCAGACATGTCATATGCTAGAATTAGCACACATAACTCCCAAAATCACGTACACTCACTTGATTCCGTTATAGCGTCATCGCAGATGTTGGCAAACCATGAAAACAGCAAACAGAAACGAAGGAAAAAAAGTGCACGGCGACGGCCGCAACAACGGGCGCCGTCGAAAGTCTAGCATTTTCGCCTTACCGGCGAGGCGTGTCCAACTTGAATGACTACCGCATATGTTCTGGAAGCCACCGTACTATATCTGCACCTCAAGCTACCGTCTTTAAGCCAACAAAAACCAATATATATTGCGTCTGAGCGTTATTTCTGTACACAGACTTTTCTTTTTTTTTTTTCACGTTCCCACGCGCGGAAGCACGCAGCACAGTCAAGGTCGATGGAAATGTTATTATGAAGTAGACTAAAGTGCATCTCAAAACGACATCTTGCACCTTCAGTAGTGCAGACACAACGTGCGATCAGCAAGAAATGACCCTTGATAATTGTTTGCATCGCTCACTTTATGGGAGCTTGTACAGCAACGCGCATAACGGTGGCAACTCGTTAACCGACAGCTTTAGTTGGGCATCCGCACTAGCCCCGCGGACACGGGCTGCTGTTGGAAATGGCTGGCAGATAACTTCCGCAGAGCTGCTGCAGACGCCCAGCTAAAGCTGTATAATTAGTGCCTACGAAAGCAGTACACTCACCGTTAACTGGCGCCCGTTGTCCGTATCCGCAGCTCCATGAATATTCCGCCCTGCAAACGTCACTTCTTGCGCGGAGCCGGCGTCAACACCACCGAAAACGCGCATGAACATGAACTGATGAAACTTCCAAGACACGCAACCCGCGCAACCAACGCAACGCATTCCAATAGCATAGACGAGGAGACTGAGACCACGCTGAGACGACTGAGACACTGGGACGACTAAGAGAGAAGGCAGAAGCGGCGCGTCACCCCGGCGCCAAGCCCGTCTCCGTTGGCGAGCAACGCGCCACAACGGCGCCAAAGGGCAAGCGCGCGATATGTATGCCGTAAACGGCGGCTCTTTCATGACGGAAGCCAATCGAAACGCGCTTCAGGGGCGTCCAGTGACTCCTTCCGAACTGCTAACTCTTTTTCTCTGCCTGTACCTTCCAAAAGGGGTCACATGGACGCCCGAAGAGAGTCACGGTTCCATGACCCTCTTTTGACTCTTTTTTTTCTTAGAGTGTGCGCCCAAGTATTTCAGCTGACTGCGCGTGCAATTTACTTTTTTATTACTCTTAATTCGTGCATGCGTGATGCTATTGTCCGATTACTCGTGCGAATAGGGTTTCTTTTTTTTTTTTCGTTCTTTGCTTGTGCGTGTCCGTTTTGCGCGTTTTTACACATGCACCAACGTTCTCGAACTCTATGACCGGAACTAGGCCACGCTGATGCCGCTTGACACATGATTTTTTGCATTCTGTTGTTGCCCCAGCACTAACACAACGCTTAAAGATGGATAAGCTTCATTCCGCACCGCATTACTAAAGTTAAGTAGACTTCAAGTGCCCTGTGTGGAAACGCGGCGCAAAAAACTACAGCGCGCAGCAGACGCCCCTCGCTTTCCGCGCGCTTCCCGAGCGCGGAAAGCCCACGGGTCCGGCGCAGCAGCGGGGTGGCGCGGGAGTTCACGGCAAAAGGCCCACGCGGGAGCCGGCGCTTTGAACACTCCTCCTATTCTAGGTCATATGACCGCTGAATGGAAGGGGAGATGTAGAGGTCGCTACTATTGTGTTGGTTAGTGGCGCCTCCATCTAGCTGTGAAGGGTTTGTGGCAAGGTGAATAAATGACAGTTGTTGGTTGCGTTCAGAGTCGACCGGCTGTCTCGCTACGGGCTCCTCAGGCACTCAGGCTATGGCTTGGTTACTGCCCCCCGAGGACTAACAACTGTGCACAATCATGTAGATTTTAATTACAATCCTTCATTCTCACGTTTAATTTTTTTCCTAGGTCACAGCGTAGCAATTTGGCTATATATATTTTTTCAGAATCTATATGTGCAGGGAAATCCGGCTTTTTCCGAAGTTACGATAAATTTCCGGTTTTCAGGCTATATACCCGCACGAAAAAAGAACAACGTAAAGCTCACATATGTTTCACAAAGCATAACTTGTTTCGTTAAGGAAAGGTTATACAAATTTTCACAAATAAAAAATTGTTTTAATCGCTCACAAAAAAAAAAATCTCAATCGGCAGATGCTCTCTCTACATTCATATTTATTCGGTTTTCCCTTCTTTTTTTTTGATGAAAGGAGCACTGCCTCGTGAGGGCATGCCAAAATACGGGCGCCCATTCGACGTAAGCAATAAATGAGTCTTTTTCACCATACCATATTGCCGGATCGGTTCCCTGATCACGCTTTGCCAACTCACACCGATGCTATAGCGCTTCGGTGTGGGCTATAGCTGGATCAACGCGCCCTAGAGATTGAGGTACACTCGCCAAACCTGCTGTGCTGGACGAGATCCTGTTCTTGGCCTAGTTGCTGTGGGTATGAAGGCATATTTGCCGCTAAAAGGACGCACACAAAAGACGAGGACGACGACACGGGTGACGAGCCCATGTCGTCATCCTCTGCGTGCGTCCTTTCAGTGGCACATATTCTTTCAAATAGTCGCAAGTAATATGAACTGAAAGGCTGAGATTACATTACAAAGATCATAGCTGATAAACGCAGTTGGCGAGCGCAAAAATATTCATGGTACAAAATGCTGAAGTGGAAAGGTATATCTGACAATTCAATATGTCGCATGCATATCGGTGCAATACAAATAATCGTCGAATAAACGCCGAATTCAGTGCCCCTGCTTACATCGCTCACGATAGTACGTACGTGAACGTCCGGTTGGGCTGACACGGCTGACACGTTGAGTCCGTGTAAGGCAGCGTGTTTCCCCGACGAGCGAGATGCAAATTTGTGCGATCATCGTCGGCGTTATTGCCGTTATCATCGTGCTGTCGCAGTGCAATTGTCGCAGCAGGCCTTAATTTTTATTAGGGAGAGCGCCTTAGATGCCTCATCAAACGCGAAAGTTGACCTTCGGCGGCGCCAACACGAGTGATGTACACAAAAGATCATCATCACGCAATCACGGCATTATATGAAGTCATAATGACGTCACCATGACGTCATGTGATGAAGTGTTTTTATGAAATCATCGCTTGGTCAAAGGTCACAGAGGCAGTGCAAAAAGGTGATGTGCTGAAAGCTTGCAATGTCTTCCTTCCTGGAGGCAGTACAAAACCAGGTTTTGTACTGCGCCTCCAGGAAGAAAGCTTTTGGGGGAAGAAGGGAAGAAAATGAATACATCTACTGAGAAGAAGAAGAAGATGGCTGTCGTCTTCGAGTCGTTTGAGACGAATGCATAAAAAAACCCGGTCAGTCTTTCTTTCTTTTTGTTTTTTTTTATCGCAGTCGCAATCGCATCAGCTAGCGCTAGGCTTCCTTCTTGCACTGGGCTTCAACATTTTTTCTAAAATTTTTATTTCAGATCAACGTAAAACTACTCCCCACAACTTTAACGAAAATATAGGTGCTTTCTGCTGATAATATAATTATATGATAGCCCGAGAGGTTATAGTGAACAGCAGTTAGATTTCTCCTTTCACGTATTGCGCCGAGCTGTCGTGTTTTCGCGTTGCTCAACTCACAATGGGAAAACGCTTTAAAAACAAGTGTGCGTGTACGGCTGACATTTACGTTGTCTTCGTCTCGCATTTATAAGCAAATACTGAAATACAATTCGGGTCTCTCGAGTTGACGAAGTCGTGCGCTGACAATAAAGCATACTAAAGTATAAGGCCATTTATTCAATTTTCCCCATCCGGCAATTTACCGCGCCTCACCGTGTTTCCCGTTTTAAGTCTTGTTTAAACTTCACTTTCGCTTTCACGCACTCTACCTTCCCGTCTACCCCAATTTTCGACTGAACCAACTTTCGCATTCAATTCGATTATACTTTTATGTCTATGTATATAAAGAAAAGGAAAGATAACTAAAAAAAAAACTCAACCAGCATTCGCTTCAATCTTCTTGTTTCTTTTTTTGCTTCGCTAAAGTGCGCGCCGCGTACCCTCGGGATGTCAAGTTACCCGATGACGCCGCGCCCTCTGTCGCGCACGCCGTAACCTTACAGAAAATCAAGTTTATGCCGTCGCGAGATGATTGCACGCCATATCTATGTGAACGTCGCGTAAGGTCCCATAGCTTCATTTGCTTTTTTTTTTGTCCTCTCTGCGTCTGCACACGCCATTGCACCCATACACGCTATGAAACGCGGATGAATAAAAGAACAAAGAAGGGAGGGAGTGAGGTGTTTGCTATTCCAATTCCCGCCCGAAGTGTTATTATTGTTGAGGAGCATACGTTGCAGCCGGGGGCACTTTATTAGCTTACACACACAGGGCGTCTTCGAGAGCTTAGAAAATTTTGCTCGATTGGCTGACGAGAATACAGTAAAAAGGAAAAACTTTTTTTTTTCGTGAAGCAACCAAAGGTGTACTTCAGAAGAGTTATATTATGCTTATTTCAGCCCTTTAACAAGGTATGCTCCTTTTGGATGCTGCTTTGAACGTGGATAAGCATCGTACTTCGTTTCGCACCGCAGGCATAAGACCAAAGGAGTGAAAAGAGAGCTTGCTTGTATGGTGCTTCTTTTTTTAGGTGAGTTGAGAGCAAAGGTAGAGTGAGCGTAAAAACGTTCCACTGAGATTGAAGTATTGATCACTTTGTACATTGTGCACCAGCATTTATTTATTTATTTATTTATTTATTTATTTATTTATTTATTTATTTATTTATTAACACGAATGTGTTTTATGCCGGGGTCCACCAAGACTTCAGTGACGTATTTCCGTCACAGAAATGACGTCGAAAAAATTTACACGATCAGATGGCAAAGCAAAAATGTTCCGTCAACGGGCATCGAACCCACGATCGCTCGGTCCGTAACAACAGATGCCGGGCACGCTACCCGCTGCGCCACGGTCACATACTCTTGAGGCTTTACAAACGCTCCTTTTATATCTACGACTCTCCCGGTCGGCGGGGTGGTGTTGCTCTCCAGGAGCGGTAAAGTAATTCGTCATTACTGTGGCCTCCACGATTAGTACCTGCAACGCGTTACACGTCCGTCCTATTCAGCGCGTTTTCAATAGAAGTTCAATTTTGTCAATGCTTCAACACACCGCGAGGTGGCGATCTTAGCCCAAGCGTCGTAAAAGCGTCGGTCTCGCTCATAGCACCACGCTAATCCAAACCAAAAAATTGGCCGCGTATCTGCGTGCTTCGCTGAAAATGTCGTCTAAAGACGATAGAAGAGGCGCTCCGTGAGATATGGCAATACGTCGGGAAACATGATGCTGTGTTGCGGGCTGGTAGTCCCGGCGCAGCAGCAGGCGAAGACCGGCGGTGACCAACGCGACTGGCGGGGACGCCAGCCAGCCCGAACACGCGGTTTGGCGCAAAGCGCTGAAGCAGAAGAAACGTCCGCACTCAACGAGTACTCTCCACACACTCTTTTATTTACACGTCGCCTGGGTAAAACAGGAATGCCAGAGTGGCGCCCCATGGCATTCGTTCAGTGCAATACAGAACCGAAACCGAGACACAACAATGAGCTCGTGCAGAGGGCACGGAGGAAGGCAAGTTTCAGCGCAGTCACATTTTCAGCGCAGCTTAAGAAACTAGGGTCTTTAGAGTTACGTATGTATGCATTTTCTATTAAAGGAACACACCACCTAATACTTACCGAGTGATGTTGCGCCTCAGATATGCGTAATGTTTGCTTTTTGATCGACAATGTACACAAGTATGAACCTAGTCAGATGGCTGGGCCTTGGACAAGATGGCTGGGCCTTGGACAAGTGGTTCAACTTTGGCCGAGTGGCTGAATCGAGTGACGTGCCGACAAACAGAAAGACAGACCAAAATTTCTCCGTTTAAGTATCCCAAGAAAGACTATCGTCTTTAAAAAAAATTCGGCAGATCCCACGTACCGTAGGAATCGATGTTATGCGAAGCATGCGCGGGATGGTGACTGTGGCGGCCGGGCTACCGGGGCGGCATGACGCGCTATGCGTTTCCCTCTAGTCCGGCCGTGGTGTTCAATCACATTTTAACGTGTCGTGGGATGGCGACCAAGCTCTGCGTCCGATATGCCACGCTCTTCTGGCTATCACACCTCGTTCTCTGATTACGCTTTCACCGTTAACTACTACAGCTACCACAAGGGTTCGTTTAATCATTTAACATGGACGTTAGTCGTCGGGGTGGAGATGTACCACCAATCATCAAAGTGGGTGCATCCACGTTAAACGGTGCTATAGCTACCAGACATCAGTACAAACTCTCTTATATCAATGTGCAGTAAACATTCAGTTACTTCTGTAAGGGCACTCTTTACTTTCGTGTTATTCCGATTCCTATGACGGAGGGATCAACCACCTTTTTTTTTATTTATACTAGACCTCACGAAGTATTTTTAGGGGACTGGGCCCTATCAGAATTTCATACAAATGTAGAACTTCGGACGTATAAAAGGCAGTTTATAAAAAATAAAGACTGTCTTGAGTGTCACCGACAAGTCACAATCCATACCCACAAATAAAAGAAGAGAAATGGATCGAGCGGGCCCATTTCTTGGAGAAAAACTAAAGAAGGAAGATAATGATGCCAAACACACGTGGCATTATTTGTAACTCTCGTATGAATTGCTACATAAAGGAAAATTAACTAATGCGGAGGGAGAAAGCAACTGGCCGCCAGGCGAGGCGGGAGGGGCGACCCACAACCTTCGCTGAGAGAGAAGACGAAGATACAACTGCGCAGGGGGTGATCCGAGATTTCTAAGGGGTTCTGGTTCCAGTAGAAATGTGGTGAAGAGCCGTTACTTCCCACAAGCACAGGCCGAAATTTACCGATATATTGTAAAGTTTCCGGTTGCGCCTCCCTCTTCAGTCAAGTTTCAGTAATTGGGAGCTAAGGCGAGAGCACGAAACAAACTTTTCACATCTACAAACTTTGTCCGGACGTGTGGGCAAGCGCCTCATGCGTCTTTTGGACAAGCAAGGAGCTCCGGTTTCTGGATTGTCGCTCGTAATTGAATAGGTTGCCTTCAATTGGCTTTCAGTGCGCTCGCGCATGTTCCGTTTGAACTGTGTGGACGCCCTGTTAGTCAAGCACCCTTACTGTTCCTTTCTCTGTTCATACCTCAAGTTTTTTCAGCTATCATTCTCGCTGCTGACATACTTTTAGTAGGACTATAGTAGGACCCTGCTGTTGTTGTTTATTTTTGCTTACTTGCTGAGGAAACTGCCGTAGCTTACATTCTTTCTGCACAGTATGGTCAATTGATACAGCAACTCTACTACCCTGCTTTTTTAGATGCGAAGCATCTTATGGCGGAGTTCAATCCGGTGGTGGTGTGTGGCGTGACCACCCTTAATGCGCATGCGCAAACCCTCACCACTCCCCTCTTTCCACTCCCTCTATCCCCTCCCCCTCTCCTGCGCAGGAGAGGGGGAGGGCTACCGAGCTACCGGGAATCCGGTAGCTCGGACGGGTCGTGCTTGCTTTTCCCATTGCGCGCGCGGCAAGCGGGGTTCTCCACGCTTTTCTCTCGCGTTTTGGAAAGCAGGCACGCATTCCCGCTGCATTGTGAACTGCATTAGAATGTACTCTCACTCAAGGACCACGGCATTAGTGCGAACATTTCGGCAGTTAACACTAACAGGTTAAATAACCAGGCGTATTTTTTTTAAATTTAGAAAGCCTGCCCTTTAGCATAGTAATTTGTGGTATCAAAAATACGCATTCAACACCCCATAATGCAACCATAGGCGTGCTCAGGGCTCCCCATTAGGGGGGCAAAGGTTCATCGCAGCGCCCCCCCCCCCCCCACCCTACTAAGTCGATGTATGAGGCAGATTTTGCGCCCCCCTCTTAAGTGATTAGGGAGGGCGGCCGCCCCCCTGCCCTCCCCCCCCCCCCGTGCGACGCCTATGAATGCAACCATTCTTCGATGAAGTGTTATTTCGAATGAGCCACCGTTTACATGTCCGGTAAAGGCAAAATGATCTTCATCTTCATAAGATTTATTTTGCACATTTATTTACTAAAACGGAAAGCTTCTTCCAGCGGGGACGTTATATTATTGACGAACGCTTCTAAAATTATAATACGATAACCGTGATACGTTGTATTTACCTGTACTGCTAAATGTACCTTGATAGTGCGAGTTCCCTTGCCCATTTGTTTCCTTCCCGTTCACTCAATGCTGAATTCGCATTACACTTGAGCTCGTGCTGTCAGGGTGCCAGTATGCTCAAAGTTGTATAAAAATTGACACAGCAATTAGTTTCATGGCTTGAACAAAATTTAATTATAGCACACATTTTATGAGCAATACTCTGGTTGATGTCTTTTTAGGTTATGCATGGTTTCAATTTTGTTTAATTGTTCTCGCTTTCTGCCTGGTTAAGCCCCTTAAAAAAGTGAACTCTCAATTGTGATGCAAGCGAATTTGGCTGCTCATATTGTCAATTATTCACTTGTTCAACGTAGCGAATTTTTATGCAAGCGCACTGTGCCAAACACATGTGTCAGCCTGCTTCACGTTATCTGCGACAACAGCTCTTGTAATTGCATTCCATTTTCTAGTTATCTGACTTTCCAGCTGTCCTGCAGTGCTTTCTATGGGCACGATGTGCGGATTTTTCCGGCATGTGCAGCCCGACGGCAGAATGTGCTCTGTAACATACGTAGCCCGTAATATAATACACAAGGTGAGCATCGCTGCGTTGCTCTATATAGTCGCTGAAAATATAATACCTAAAATAAAACCTAACAAGAAAATAAAAACGTTCAGATGAATATATTTATCAAAGCAAATGCCGACTTATTTAAGAGCGCTACGAAGCGTTTAGCAACTCGTACTTGCCCGTGCTTGTCACACACGCACCTAAAAACCTTTGCAGCAATTGAAAGGTTCAGTACTATTTATTTTGTGTCAAAATGTTTTTCCGCAGATGGTCGAATTACTTACCGAAGGGGGAGGGGCTGAATGTGGTCGTGTGTCATTTTGTGTTCTGTATGCCATGCTGAAAAAAAATTCGGGGGCGGGGGGGCACGGGCCCGGTGTGCTACCCTCTGGCGACACCACTGGCTGTTACTGTCAAGAGCCTGAAAATATTGATATTTTTTATTTGCCTGCTGTTGTTTCACTAGTCATAGGAAAGAGCAGCTCGAAATTTTATTGAGAAATTTAAGAATTACTCTGAATTCTCAAAATAATATTTCCCTTGAGGCATCTTCACTGGGCTACAGCAACAGGAATGTCTGACCAGCCATATGTGAATTTCTTGGTTACACAAGAAAAATTTGTTGCGAATATTAATCTCAGTCAAAATTTGGTACTTTGGAATTCCTCTGACTATATAGTTGCTTTATTACTCACTCGCCACCAGGGCTACGAGTGGCGCTGGCTAACACTCCTTGGGATTACATGCACAGAAATACCCAAAGAAGCGGACAAGGAAGCACCTTCCGTCGTAACTCAATTGGTAGAGCATAGGATGCGTAATTCAAAGGCTGTGGGTGCAAATGTCACCAATGAAATGGGTGATTTTTTTGTCCAATTCAACTCATTTCAATTTGCGTCAAAATTAGTACACCACAGTAAAAGACAACAGTTTCCCTGGCCTAATTGTCTGTTCAATCCACTAAGCTTCATTTCTTGCATGTATTTGATTGCTGTGCTCTCTGCACTGAGTATAATGATTAATGTGTGGCTTTGCAAGCAGCATCAATCTTTCCAATAGTTATGTCATTTCAAATTAAATTTCTAGCAACAACCTGAAAACGATGTCATGTGGCTTCATGAGATGCTTCATTCTCCAGCATTAGCAAACTCATCATAAATTGTTTCGTCAGTACAGCTTTTTGGTACAGGTATGAAATGATGGCCATTAATTTTTTTATAATTCTTCTTTTGTAGTCATGTCAACTTGCACATCTTGAGTATCATAAATATAATGGTTATTTTCGCATCATAGTGTAACTTGCAATGCTGTTTGAAGGCGTTCCTTTACTCTTACTCTCAGTCTTGAGCAGTAACTAGTTACTAGTAACGTGTTACCGGTAACCAGTTACTTTTTCAGTAACTTGTAACTGTAACTGAACTACGCTTTCCTATGCTTTCCACTCAACTACGCTTTCTACTTCTAATGTCCAAGCACGTTTATTATTATTGTTTGCAAATAAAGTCCATTTTCACCAACAGTGCATGAACAAATAAACTGATGCAGCAAAATGAGGCGTGCACAAAGAAGGCTGGTGTTGGGCCATCTTTTATGTTTCCTTCATCTAGGGTTTTACCACGTGCAATTTTGACTACCCGCGCATGCCTTCGTATGTTTTCATTAAATAAATCCTATCATTTGGTTTGTGCTATATTGCATATTTTGTACAATAACGGAAAAGTAACAACGTTACTTTTTCACAGTAACTGTAGCAGGTTACTTCTGGAAACTCTGTAACTGTAACAGAGTTACTTTTTTGGCTTAGGTAACTGTAACACAGTTAATTTTTACTAGTAACATGCCCATGACTGCTTACTGTGAACAAATTATTCTGTACACCTTTTTCTCACTCAACAGTGCACGGGAGCTCGTCGTGGGTGCATCCCCACACACGAGTCGTGTGTGGGGATGCACCCAAGACAAGCGAGTTCTTTAAGGGGGGGCAGAGGGGGAACTTTTGCATTGTGTTTCGACTATGTTTGCTATTAGGGTGGCAAAGGGGGTGTTGAAAATAAAGAAGTGGGGCATGGGCTCGGGGAGAGGCGCGAGAGGGAAGAGAACGAAGGGGGATTCGGAGCTAGCCTTCATTAAGTAAAGACGTGTTCCTGATCTACGACCACGGGTCCTCGTTATTTACATTTTGGTGCCGAAACCCGGGAACTGGTCAGTGGTGGACAGCGATGTCTTCGACCGAGCGTCTTCGGAAGGTGCGTGGAACTGTCAGGGCCAGCGTCTCCCGGAATATTACGCTCCTGACAGGACTGCTGCAGAACCCCGACACCGAGGCGCGTGAGGTCAATAGGCAAGTCGCCGTTTTAAAGACGAAAGAAGCTGAGCTCCGCCAGCTAGACAAGGACATTCTCGATCTCACGGAAGACGAGGCTATTGAAGGAGAAGTCGAGGGCGCAAACGACTACCACGAGAAGATTCTGTACGCGATTGCTGATGCGCAGTTCTTCCTGTCACAGCGTCAACAGGTGACCCGTCTCAGCGGCCCGTCTAGGAGTGAACCCAGTGACGACCGGGTAGCAGCCACCCAGAGCAACATCGAATTGGCTGGGGCGCCGCCAGGACCCGTCAGTACGCCACGCTACCGGTCGGTCGCGCTTCCGACACTTCAGGTCCCGACGTATGCCGGAGATTTACGTCAGTGGCAAGAATTCTGGGACCATTACAGCGCCACGATTCACGAGAACACCGAGTTGCTGCCGATCGAGAAATTTAAGTATTTGCTGACGTACCTGACGGGAGCGGCCAAGCGAGCTATCGAAGGCATCACGCTGGCTGATAACAACTATGAAATTGCCGTGACAACACTGAAAGAGCGCTTCGGTCGACAGGAATTACTAGTCAACGAGCACATCGACCAGCTTCTTGCATTGTCGCCCGTGAGGAGTTCCAAGGAAGTGGAGAAGCTTCGGGTGCTGCATGACACCGTGCGTTTCCGCGTATGTGCGCTCGAAGGCCTGGGTGTACCACCTAATCAGTACACTGTGGTGCTTAATCGCGTCCTGATGAGGTGCTTGCCAGAAGACTTGGCTATATTGTACCGACAAAAGAAGAAAGAGGAGAGCACCCAGGATGGTGACACATCAGCTGAGCACACAACCCGGGAAGCAAGAACGCACAAGGCGACCGACATTTTGTCTTTTTTTTTTTTTTCAGGAACACGTCTTTACTTAATGAAGGCTAGCTCCGAATCCCCCTTCGTTCTCTTCCCTCTCGCGCCTCTCCCCGAGCCCATGCCCCACTTCTTTATTTTCAACATCCTCCGAGGGTACGGGACGAACGTGACGTAGGTTGTTTCGTTTCTGACAACATGCACAACCTATGTACAGGGCTTCAGAACGTGGTCCGGTTCAAGGCGAACGACACAAGGTCTCTCTCATCCAAAGTCGGCAATGCATGGCAGTGTAGCGATGTCACTCGATGGCAGAAGCGTTCTCTTCTTGCACCACTGCCGCGCCTCTCATGTAAATCTGCGATGAACATCGGTCCGGGACGCAGCGTGTCGATCTGGCATGGAAATGGTGTGCGCGTTTCCATCTCCGACGTTTCCATCCCGGCAAGACACTGCTGTTGTGCTCCGCATTCGGGTTCTCCTGCAGACACTTTGCCGCAGCGTATTGCCGTGGTGTTCTCCACGAAGTGCCTGTATGTCTGCAGCGCCCTTCGCGTCTGTGGCACAAACTATGCGTCATCACGAACTTCGAGACGGATGTCGAGATGGACGCATCTCCTTTCGATAGGTTCAACATATCAGGGGCGAGTCTCAGTACGTGGCTGTTCCTCTGCTCCCAGGGATTAAGCTCGTTGAGGTGCTCGGGTGCCTGGATCGCGCTGTTTTGCTTCGGCGCCGCTTGCAGTGCACTGCACTTCACTTCCGGAGGCAGAAGCAGTGCTTTCTCTTCTTTGCCTAGGTGATCAACTTGTTTGGTCACAACCTTTTCTAGTTCCACGAAGCTGAGCGGAACAAAATCCTGACGTCCAGGCTGCGCATCCAACGATGAGGACACCACAGGAAGCACAGCTGGACTGTTAGCTTCACCGACCAGCAGATGGGAGGAGTCATCGTTGCGGGTGGGCAAGCTATCGGCAGGGATACCAGGCTCCTGAATCATCAAATGCTCTTGGTAACATCCCGCTTGTCTTCTCAGACAAGGCTCAAACATATCGAGTCCTTGTGTTTTCTTTGGCATCCGGTTCTCAATACCAGTCGTGTCGAGGCGCCACATAGCCGATTCGTCGCACTCGACACCAGCTGACATGAGGAGGGCACAAGTCGTTGTAGCCTCGTGAGGTGAACTTGTTCCCTGTACGGTCCACCCAAAAGACGTTTCGACCGCAGTGAGTTCCTCATTGAGGCGATCGATGCTTCCGGTGGCAACCTTCCAGTAAGCGTCTGAGCCAATCAAGATGCTGATGTCATCTGGGTGCAAAGTCTCTGGATCGAACAGATCCGCAGCATCGTGTTTCCTGGCGCACAACAGCTCGAGCACTTCAGTGTCCAGCAGTGGACTTGTCGCGGAGCATACCTCAGGTACCTCTAGTGCTTCCAACGTAACGGTGCTGTCGTTGAATCGTCCACGCAGCGTGACGGAAACGCTTTGACAGCGCAATTGATGCCGCAGCTTTGCATTTCCGAACGTCACCAATGATAGATCTTCGATGCCAAGGGCTCTACACCGCAATCTCTTTGCAACATCGGTGCGGATGAACGAACGCTGGCTGCCGCTGTCCAGCATCACACGCACCAGGAGCCGTCGTGGTCCGCTCTCCGCCCAAACACGACCTGTCTGAAGCAGCACTGACTTGGCTCCCTTTTCACCAGTTGAGGCCGTGGTTACTGTCGGTGGAGTACTGCCATACGTAACCAGCTGCTCAGTCGTTCTTGGAGAAGTGGTCATTGCGACAGCGCGTGACAATTCGCAGAGGACCGTTAGGTGTCGGCGTCGGCACTTGTTACACGTGAGATTCCGGGAAACTCGGCAAAATTGCGCGACATGATTGTGCGTTCCGCACCTGTAGCAGCAACGAGAGTTGCGCAACCTGGCTTTTTTCTCTTCGACAGACATGTCAGCTGTGCATTCTGCGAGGCTGTGAGCTCTGCTGTTGCACAGTACGCAAGACAGAGTGCGCTGCTGTAGGGACTCCGTCGCAACCAGCGCAGATGCTGATGGAATGGCATGTGCAGATCTCGTCGGCGAATTCATGTCATCATGTACCATGGTCGAGTGGCAAGGATGCGACGACGGCGCTGCTTGCTTTCCTTCTTCGCGCGCTTCGACCTGGATTTTCAAAAAAGACAAAATGTCGGTCGCCTTGTGCGTTCTTGCTTCCCGGGTTGTGTGCTCAGCTGATGTGTCACCATCCTGGGTGCTCTCCTCTTTCTGGTGCAAGAAGAGAACGCTTCTGCCATCGAGTGACATCGCTACACTGCCATGCATTGCCGACTTTGGATGAGAGAGACCTTGTGTCGTTCGCCTTGAACCGGACCACGTTCTGAAGCCCTGTACATAGGTTGTGCATGTTGTCAGAAACGAAACAACCTACGTCACGTTCGTCCCGTCCCCTCGGAGGATGTTGAAAATAAAGAAGTGGGGCATGGGCTCGGGGAGAGGCGCGAGAGGGAAGAGAACGAAGGGGGATTCGGAGCTAGCCTTCATTAAGTAAAGACGTGTTCCTGATCTACGACCATGGGTCCTCGTTATTTACAGGGGGCACAAGAAAAGTTTGTGGGGGGCTGCCGCCCCCCTGTGCTTCTCCACTGGTGCCGTCCCTGACAGTGTACCTTTGCAAATAATTAATACCCCAGTCATAGGCGCGCGCACAGGGGGGACGGCCGCCCCCCCTAATCACCTAGGAGGGGGGCGCGAAATCTGCCCCGTACATTGACTTAGTAGGGCGGGGGGGCGCTGCGATGAACTTTTGCCCCCCCCCCCTGATGGGGAACCCTGCGCACGCCTATGACCCCAGTCACAAGAAATGGAGTAACCACAGTTAATGCAAATGCGGTTTGTCATTACTACACGGGCTCTCAGTTGAGCAAGCCTATGAAATCACATGCTGATCATATGGTCAGCAGGAAGTTTGTGCGCACCCTTGGCAAGGTTTGTGGTACAAGACAGCACTCCCGCGCCTCCGATACAGTGTATTCAGAGAGAAAAATTCAGAAGAACTGCTCAACCTTCAACGACATATTCGGTGTCTGCGGCTCTATCAGGCAGCTAGACACAAACAATGTGATAGGCAATTCCTCTCAAGAAACGTGTAGTGGGCTGTACTCTCTCGCTACCCCCACCGAGTGACAGAATAATCTTTGTTGCTGGCCATTCCACAACAAAACCTCGTTTTCCATGAGTTTTGCTTTACTACTGTTCACCGACTGGAGCTGTGTTCCATGAAAGTCCTCAAAAAACGCGAAGCTGCCAAGTTGCGCCGGTTGATGGCTGGTGCACTCGCAGCTTGTCGACCATCTTGTCAGCTTCTCTGTTTGTGAGGGTAAACTGTGCCTGCCTAGCTCAGTTTGCAATAACCACAGTTGGGAGACAAACAGCGGTTATGTCTGCCGTGTAGCTACCTATAACCATGGTTAGCCACAACAGCAGTTAGCTTAACCGCGGTTAAGGCTGTCCGTGTGAGAGGGGTATTAGAGG
Source organism: Rhipicephalus sanguineus (assembly GCF_013339695.2). NCBI lineage: Eukaryota > Metazoa > Arthropoda > Arachnida > Ixodida > Ixodidae > Rhipicephalus > Rhipicephalus sanguineus. The sequence continues at coordinate 62,994,580 of NC_051178.1, forward strand.
CTGACCCCAAGGAGCACCGATTTTTGGGCTAGTTGGTTTTCCATCACCGATACTTGTGTTGTCGTCACCTTCCTTTGTCCTTGTCTGTGCGCGCTTAAGTATCAGTGTTAGAGGCTGAGTCTGTTTTGCTGCATCTGGAATTTCTCCCATCAGTTGCTTACCATTGGTTGGCTACAATGACATCCTCAACTTAGGTGCATGAGGCATAAGTTGCCGGCAATTCAGAAAACAGTGAATAGAATCAAGAAGCATGTGTTGCTCTGCCATCAGTGATCTGCATTACTACGGAGGGGACAAAAACAGGTTTAATCACTTTGAGGTGTGTCTTTGGCGCTTTCATTATTTTGCAGCATTGCTAATGACAGTGCCAAGGTCAGTGGTGGCGGCGGCACTACCTGCGCATTTGAAGACAGTAAGTACAGTTATGCAAGTGTTGGTTTGAAGTTAGTGGTCAGGCCGGGTCAGTGGGATGCACATGACACCGCATTACCCACTTCACTGTGCACCTCCGGTGCAGCACTCCTTGGTTCTCCGGGCAATATGTCACATCACTTCTGAGAACCAGAGGCGACTGCTGGAACAAATTTTTTTTGTTTGTTTCAGATATTACTGACCCCCAGCAGAAGAGCCGCTGCCCACTTTGCATATCTATCAGGTGTAATTTCATGAACACATATGCACAAGTTCTAAGCGTCGCATCTGCACACATCCAATCGCACAACTAAACTGCACGTACACATGCACACGCAAGTGCTTGCTTGGCACACAAGGTGGCGAGAGACAAGAAAATGCGGCCAGAACTACGTACTAGATTGCATTAACTTTATACCCGAGAAAAAATCTTCCACGACGTGAAGCCCGTTACACTAGTCACGATAACCACACTGGTGCATCACTGATAAACTGGTGCGCCACTGCTAAAGTTACTTATAACGTCATTACGGATCCACTCCTTTCCGTCGTATCGTGTCTTCCAGTTTTTCAAATTCTTGGTTCGAGACTTTCTCCGCCTCGTCCACAACTTGCTCGACGCTCTTAACTTCAGGCACGTAGAACTGCAGCATGTTTTGAATTCCCGCCTTCAACGTCACCGACGAACTCGGGCATCCCGTGCAAGAACCTTGCAGCTTCAGCTTGACGACGCCGTCCTCGAAGCCCATGTAGACGATGTCGCCACCGTCCTCTTGCACCGTCGGTCTTATCCTCGTCTCGATCAGCTCCTTGATCGTCAGCACCGTCTCGCTATCGCCTTCTTTCGGCTGCGTGTCTTCGGACAGCTGGGTCGTAGCACTGCCGTCGTCCAGCACGGGCAGTCCGGTGGCGAAGAAGTCCATGATGGCCGCGAAGACGTGCGGCTTGACGACTTTCCACTCCGTCTCGTCGTCCGCCTTCGTCACGGTGATGAAGTCCGGGCCCAGGAACACGGCTTTGACGCCTTCCGCGCGAAGCAAGTGACGCGCCAGCGGGGAGTCCTTCGCGCTCGCGATGTTCGGAAAGTCGCGGGTGCCTTGCTCGAGCACTTTCACGTTCGGCAAGAACTTGAGGCAGTTCGGGTTGGGAGTGTCTTGGGTCTGGATGAACATGCGCGACACCCACGATGTCTTGAAGCCTCGACGGCTCCCAGTGTGCGATGACGGAGCGCCGCGAAGCAACACGGCATCGCTTCGCAAAACACTCAAGCAGCGATTGTGAAGGAGTGCGAAGATGCGGGCCGCCATTTTTAAAAATGCCGAGAAATAATAGCAATAATAGACGTATGCACGCACAACGGCAGGCACAACGGAATGTAGCTGATGCCGTAATATTTGCTTAAAAGCTTTAAATGAACGCATATTTACTTATATAGCTATATTTCTAGTTTTAGTTCCGACGAAGGTTACGCTGATGTGTAAAACTTTTGTTAAAATCTGCCTTGCATCAAGGCACAGTGAGGGAACTGCTATCAATTGTCCACACGAACAAACAATATGGCGGCACCCAGCAATTCTTTCATGCTTTCACTTGCAATGCTATCGTAACCTTGCGTTTGCATAAAGCCAACACAGTTTCGAATGACCTGCATTGAAAAACGATCAATGGAGACCTAGTGTTTTCACATGTAAACGTGTAATTTGCTGCCGCTAGCCATACAATGTCGAGTGGAGTCATATTCTTGCCCGCAGTGAAACCAGCGTTCGCTCGCGCTGGGTTTTCGTCAAAGATTAAACGATCGTTGACTACCTGGTCACGTCTGGCTTCGCGTTTCAATAGCATTGGTAAAAGGAGACCCAACTTTCAATTCGGATTCGGCGAACGTTCGGTGAGTTTACCGGCCCCTATTTTGCGTGTCGTCCTTGGGGACCTTTGGAGAAGCGACTGCTTGTATCTGTTGCGCCGTGGTTTATTTGCACTGCAGGAGTGTACGCATTTGGTATGGTTGATACATGACTCAAGTGAAAAAAAAAAAAAAAATGAAGAGGAGCAGAACATAAGAGAAGGACCGACTTTGACGCTCGTTGTTTGTCCTTTTCTAACGCGCTGAAGTTCCTTTGCTCTGTTTCTGCCGAAGTGTTTTGCACCGTGCGAGCTGCTACTTATGCGTAACTTTAACCACTAACAGGACGCTTTTTCTCTTGGATTCACCGTCAGAATGAAAAATCAAGATTTTGTACAACTGTTCTGTGCGCCACAAACAGGTAGCATGTGAGCTATGCTCCATATCGCGCTCTCGGCTCTCTGGAACACTGCTGACCGTCTCACACTTTTGTAAAACGTTCGCACGATCGAAGTAATGTCGCCTCTACACTTCAACGTGTTTTCTTGCGTGCTTTGCACAGGTATACGGGAGCTCTAGTTATTCTTGCTCCATAGGAATGACGCCCACGCTTGATCTAAGGGAAATAATAGGTTGGAGTTCTCCGTGCAGACAGCATAAAAATACCTCACGTTCCCCCGTTACCTAACGTTGATATTATCGGTTTCAGTACAGTATATAAAACAACATAATGCGCTTGAAACATAAACAGGCCAGTTCATGATGGAGTCACAAGTAATAGAGTGAATGTATTACTGTATTAGCAGCTGTAAAAAGGAGTTGTAGCACGCCCACTACCCAGTAGCAGATATGCGCACACATCTTTCTGACCACGACTCAGGCAGCTTGTACCAAATGAAGCATCACCCCGTGTCAACCACTCTTTGTTCTAATTGTTCCCAGGGTCTGTTCGGCCATTCGGTGCTACAAGAGCCATCGGGTTTCTACCTCTTGAAAGATGAGGCTGTCAGCGATGCCGAGAAGTATGTCAGAGAGGCCACAGACCCCAATCGGAGGCGTAAAATGGTTCAGGTTTTCGACGACCTGTCGGATGCTCTCTGCCGCGTGGCAGACATGGTTCGTGTTCACTTCTACCTGTGTATAATTATTGGACTGTTCAGCAGTAAATACATAAAATTGAAAGTCTCCGTAATCACCAAGAAAGGTCAAGTTCTAGGGATAGTTAGTTTTAAGTGCTTTCTGGTGCTGATGTTCATATACAAACTACTGGCGTAATTAGCCTAAAAGAAAAGGCATGGCAACGAAGTCTTCAAATACACCGTGAAATCGCAAGACACCAAAAATTTGGTGTTGTAAATTTGTTCATGTTTCGTTTATTCTTCCATCAATCCAGCTCATCGCACCTCTTGAAGCATCGGCCATGTTAAAGCTGTACACTCTCCTCTTAAGCCCACACCCCACATGCCTTCAACTGCTTTTTGAAATACAACCATCATCTTGAACAATGTTCCTCCAAATATTGACCTTCACATCGGCCCTGTGTACTTCAAAGTCATCATTGCACCATCAATTAACTTGTTTCTTTCACCATGTAAAAAAAACTGTGTACAGGTTCCTTGAAGGTATTTCCATTAAATGAGTAAATAGTATTGTTGCCTGGAAAATAAAATAGGGAGTGTATTTGTAGGCACGAACAAATACGCATGTTAGTTTCTCAAATCGAATTCTTTATGAGTGCTTTTTTTGACACTTTCTTGTTTTATTCATGCATTATGACACGCACTTTTATTCTGATGGAATTGTCAAACTGTATAAAAGCATAAGCAAGTGCCAAATCTCTGCATCACATTTTTTGAAAGGCTTACTCAAGCCATGTGTGTAAACTATACATATCTCACTTGCAAAAAAACAGTACGAAAGCGGTGAATTGTTGCCAAACTGCTAGAAAGCAAAATAATACAATTTTAGCTGTGTATTTGCACTGTGGTTTCATTACAGTTTCCACACTGTCGTTCACTCCTTGCCCTTATTTCTGACAGGCCGAATTTGTCCGGATCGGTCATCCAGAGACAAGGTTTTCCTCAGCAGCAATGGATGCATCTGTTTCCATCAACAATCTTGTTGAGAAGTATGTTTACCTGCTCTGACATGGGTGCTTAATTTTTCTCATTATACGTCTGGTTTGTTTTTGAACAGGTGATGTGAACAGCTTGCTCTCGTGCTTGTTTGATGTTACTTACTCGTCTTAACGAGAGAGAGAATTTTTCTACCATGCAGCTATTCAGGCGTTATTTCAACTTGTTATTGCAAGAAGAAAAAAGGACGTCCGAATAGCATCCAAAGGTAGTTAATTGCAAGACCAGAATACCTAGAATGCTGTTTCTTAAGACAGTGGACTTCTTAGAAAATACCAAAATGAGCGTCAAGTGCAAAAGTATGTCTTTATTTTGACATGTATATTTGTTTTTACTTTTCATTGTGGTCAGCAGAACTGTTACATGTGCTATCATTTAGTGGGCAAGCTAGGTGTTGAAAACACAGAACCTTCTCGATTGTTCTTATTAATTCTAATCAGACTCCGTGCATGACGTGAGCAGAGAGGTACATTCTGGGGTGTATGCAAGCATCAAAGATCATGCTGAGATGTAGCGTGATTCATGATAAATAAGCGACAACATTTGATCTCTGCACCAGATTTCTGGTTACCAACAACTGTGCTCACCACTATTGTTTAGAATAACTGCCAGTTGGGTGTATTGGTATACATTGATGATGGTGAATCGCTAAAAGAAACGGAGACTTATGAAGAACACAGGACTCAGTGCTACTAGCAACTGAGTTTATTTTAGAAAACCATGCCCTCATATATATATATAAAGAATGTGTCATCATTAAAGCCAAAAATTTTAACACGTGATCATAAAAGAAACAATCAGGCAAAATATAAAAACCGTGCATGCACTCCTGCCAAGGCAACTAACGCACTTCATTTTACCTTCTCTCTAAAAAAGGCAACTTCACATTCCGAGAGCAATATGGAAGGCTGGCTAACGCAACCATTGCCACTTCTCTTGATATGATAAGCCTTAACTATCTCCCTGACAGTTCGATCGGCTTGCTTGTCAACAACAGTGGTTTTTTTCAAAGTCAGGTTTGCACGTGCACTCTTTACAGTGCATTGCTGGATGTGAATACAGTGCCCCCTTTCAATGAACTTTCATGTTTGCGAAGGCGTACATTTACGCATCAGCCCGTTTGGCCGATGTAATGCTTTCCGCATGTAAAAGGGACGTCGTATACCACATCCTTTCTGCAATTGACAAACTAAACGGGCCGATGGATAACCTAAACGTTTTGCAAGGAATCAAAAGGTACCACGTGACATACCATTTGGTGCGATATCTGCTTAGCTTATTCAAACACCTGCCATGGTAGCTTAGAGGCTGGGCTGCTACCAGCTCCTTAACAGTTTCTTAGCACTGCTAAGCTCATGGTATCGAGTTTGATTCCTAGCCACGATGGCTGCATTTGAATGGAGGCAAAATGCAGGAACGTCCATCAACACAGATTTAGGTGGTTGTTAAAAAACCCCCTAGGGTTGAGATTATCTGTAGTCCTCCACTATGGCCTCACGATGAGATCGTAGTTTTGGCATGTACAACTCTACAATTTCTTTTTAGCTTGCTCCATCTCATGCTTTTGCATTATGTACAAATTCTTTGAACAGTATTGAAGTGCCCCCTTCCCCTTTGTTGCCACTTGTTTGTTTGTGCTCAAATGTGAAGTCGTGTATGCATGCTCTGGTAGCAATCAAGCAACATGCGGTGTTCCGTTCTCCCATCTTTACAGACTAAACACAGACAGGAGGTTGTACAATGCACTTAGGCAGGTGGTTCAAAAGGGGGACGTTGTTCCAACAACTGAGGAGGACGACCATGTGTCCAAACTTTTTCTGTTTGATTTTGAACAGAGTGGCATTCACCTGGACGAGGCCACGGTGAGTGAAAACCTCTCTGCCTCATTAGTCAATGTAATAACAGCATGAATGTGGACTTTTGACTAATATTTGACCAGAAAGACAAAGTCATGGAGAGTACACTCACTAAAGCCTTGCTAACTCAATACTTTAGTTCTTTTGATCCCAACTGAAAATATTGTTCACTGATTATACATTTATATGGGGCAAAATTTTCATTACTCGAGTTCTCAAACTTATCATCACCAGATAGGTCAAACTTGACAGGTCAGCTTGAATGCGTGAAGGTCGAGTTCTTCCTCATTGATGAGGCCATGTGTAAAGTGGGTGCCATGTGCCTGCAAATACTAGTGTGGGCTATGTTTAGTCAGCTGACACTCTCTTTCAGTTCAAGTGCTCTTTAACGGTCCTCTTGCTATCATTTGTTGACTACGGATTACAAGTTGTAACGATATTAATTCGTTATGTCAGTGTGAAAGCTAATCTTAATTTTTCGAAGTGGTGATGTAGTGTTGTTATTACATTTAGAACACTTTCTCACTTATGGACACTCTTCTAGCAACAGTGGCACATTCGTTACATCATAACACCAAAATATAATGTCCGCCAAGTTTTTTTCTTCAAGTGTCTGTTAAGCCCCGCTTAAAAAAAATAACAGGCCTGTCAATTTATTCCCCTTCTTTCATTGTTTCTTTATGCTCGAGAAGCACATTGCGCAAATGCAGTAGAAAGCTGTCACTAAATGCGTGTGCTCCCTTCTTCATTTTGCTTTAACTAAAAATCAAAATGATGCTTTGTTCAATAATGACCACATGTACACACATATTTATTGTGACTGTGTCCTAGTTGAAAACAATAATTTCCAGTCGAAAAGCGCCAACAAGTTCATTAAAGACTGACTTTGGAGCAGTTATGTTACACTCATTAAATTACTTTTTGCTTTTACGACTAATGCAATGAATTACTTTTGTGAGGTGGTAATTTAGTTATGTAATTTATCACTTCAAGCGAGTCATTTCAAGAAAATTGCTCATTGCTTTTCCAGTTAATTTTGACTTAAATGTAGCATGTCTGCTTCTTTTATGACATAAAAAATTGTCCAATAAATGAAAGAAATATAGCAAAGACCAGTTTTTCTGCCCTCATCTGCACCAGTGTAGTGACTTTTCAGTATAAGGATGGTCACCCTGTCCTTTGAAGGAGTACTGACACGAATATTGAAAGGTTTCAGATTGTTACTTTAAGTGAAAATACTGGTGTCGAGAAAGCTAAAACGAGTATTGTGGTGCATGGGAATGCATCGAGTATATTTTAATTATGGCTACCTTAACACTTTCTTGTCCGCGCTTATACCCATCGGTAGCCCGCTATCGATGGTTTTCAACTTGAAATTTTGCCGCGCTATGAGCACTTACGGACAGCCACCATCATCCATCGTATAAAACAAGAGCTATTTTTCCCACTTCCCGTATTCGTTTATTTTTTCCACCGCGGGGAGTGCTTTGAAGTGCCACTTAAGTCGAGAGGACCAAGCGCTCCTAGCTTCAGATATGGCGTCGACATCGCGTGCCCCTGCCTCTCGCGAACGACAAATTTCGGTGAGTCTAAGTCAGAATTTTTTTTATGTTGGTAGCAGCGCAGACTCGGAAGATGATTTTGACTCATCGGCCTTCAGCACAGACAGCGAAACTGCGTCGAACAGCCGCGGAACGTCAACAGGTATCTGCCGGTAACTTTCGTTCAGATCTGCGATTCAAGTCATCGCTGCGGCGCTCTGTTCGAAAGATATCTGGCGCGTTCTAAAGGTCACAGTTCTTATCTCGGGGTATCAACATTGTTTGGGCGGGACCCCTTGCCGTCGGCTGCTGAATTTGTGGAGTTCAGCGCGAGAAGCGCGAGAAAACGACGTGGAATGGACCTCGGCATTGTGCTCCGCAGTGCCGCGCGGCGTTTCGTCGGAGCTGTCGATTTCTTCATGGTCTTCTTTACCTGAGAAATAATCACCTAGATGTGCAGCACAACTAATAAATATGCATGCATGCACACTCTTGAGCAAAAAGTAACACAGAAAACGAATGTTTTCTGCGAAACATGTCGTGCAAACCTGTGCTTCGCCGCATCACGTAACTGCATTGCGCAGTGGCATGATAGCGACTAAGGCTAACGTTTTCTTTTGTATTTAAATAACGACTAGGGATAAAATGCTTATATTTGCAGGGATAATGGATGCGGCATTTATGCTTAAAATGTATATTTCAAAATGTCTTTTATGTTCAATTGGTGCAAAGCACCATTGATGTCTTTACAGAGTGTTCTCGTTTATGTCAAACATTTTCCCATTAAAGTTTTTTTTTGGAAAATTCTTTAGAAATATTTGCTTAAATATAATACCATTAGAAAGTACATTTCTTGTTTTACAAGTTCATATCATATATTAGAGTATCAATGATATTCTGTGGCAGTAGAAAAATTGTTTACTAGAGTACCCAAAATGGGCCTATTTTTGCGCGGACAGGAAAGTCTTAAAAAGGCACTTTCAGTTTCGATATTGAGGGGGCGGCTTCTCAGTGACATTTCATAGCAGTGTGATGTGACGGGGATACAGAAACTCGCGACGTACTAGCGGCAAATCCGTCATCTGCTTGGGGTGCACATAAACAACGATGAGTGAGTTGTCGTCCAGTGACCCTGACAGTGATTTCTACGATTTAGGCTGCAGGACGCAGAGCTCGTGAAGTAGGGGGAACTGTGTTGACTCGTGGGGATAATGTCCCTTGCAGTGGGGCTGGCTTGCAGATGCTCAGTGACAAAAACTTCAAAGTCAAATTAAAATATTTTATACATGTTCTCCGACTCCGGTGTGTGGAGAGCGTTGACACTGCATACCAAGGAAGCGAAAAATGTCCCTTTTGCGATGTCTCAAAATCGTGTCAGTACTGCTTTAAGTGAGTGCCAAAGTGAGGACACCTTGCTGGTGCTCACTTTGAGTCCCAGCTACTTCTGTGATGCAACAAAGATCCTTGAGATTTCGATCTAGTACATATGTGCTGTAAATTAAGTGTACACGAGTTCGTGTATGCATAATGAACATTTGTTAAAGGAATTTTCACATTATTTCATTACTTATCAAAAGTAATAGTAACATAATGTCATTACTACTTTCAGCCAGGTGTAGAATTTTCACATTATTTCATTACTTATCAAAAGTAATAGTAACGTAATGCCATTACTACTTTCAGCCAGGTGTAATGTGTAATGTAATTTAATTACTTTGAAGAAATCCTGAAAAAGTGATTAGCCATGTAACTTAATTACTTTTAGGAGTAATTTTGCCATCTCTGATTTGAAAACATTCAATAACAGTGCGTGCATTGCCTATCTCGATTCACTTCCAGCGCAAGGAAGTTGTTGCACTCAACGACTATGCCCTTCATGTGGGGAGCAACTTTGCCAACAACGCTTTGCAGCCCCGTTCGGTGAAGAAGACAGATCTTCCAGAAAGCGTTCGTGGCTGGTACGTGATATGATTGTGACAGGTTGTGACGAGTGGCACGACTGTGATGATTCACATGTCGTGACGATTGTGACATATATTGTGACATGTTTTGTGTCATGCTGCTTTTGTTTTGCATAGCCTTCTTGGATAACCAGGTGCTCCAATAAAGAATCGGTTGTTTCGTGTGGGCATAAGTTGACATCTGGCAAACAATGCTTAACATGAGGAACAGACGCAGAGTTCGTGGCATCGATGTGGCTCTCAGTCATTGACTAATGTAAACTGCAGAGAATTTTGCCTGAGAACTTTCATAGTGTGCAAAGCATCTGATTGAATGAGGCACAGGAGTAGTAGCACCTTTGTTATCCGAGTACATTGCTGTATTAGTGTACAGCCTACCTTAGTGAGCGAAAGCCAACAGTTAGTCAGCTTTTGGCAGTGCTGGTGTTACATGAGTAAATGTGGCAGGCGTCACACAAAATGCATTCTTCAAAAATATTTCTATTTTTATTTTAAAAATAAACTATTTTTGGCGCCTAAAATGAGCTTTTTTAATGCCTAAAAATCCGGCCTCTAGTAATCACGCAAAGGTAAACCAGCCGTAATCCAACAACTAAAATCCACTGTACTGTCTCACTGTACGCAGTGTTTTAGTATTGTGTTGCTCGCTGACTGCGAGGTAGTACGTGTAACTTTGCTATTTTTTTGTTGTTCACAGTACAATGGTTATTGCGTAAAAATTTGTTAAAGTTTTTCTAGCCTTTGTGCCATTTTAAATTATAGTATTGCAATATAAAGTACATTCGTATTAAAGGGACCAACAAATGGTCACAACGTGTGATTAGATCCTGGCAAAAATGATACGACACTGAAATATAGTGACAGATTCCAGCATCCTTTTCGCCTTGTGAGTAGGATTTATAAGTTTAAATCGTGTTTAAAAGTAACAAGAACCGGTATGTGGCGCAGCCTAGCGGAAGAGTCTTGAAGCTGGTATGGAGTCGATCACTTTTTGCTGTACGTAGTCTGAGGCTGTCATGCGTGCCATAATTAGTCCTGAAAATCAGAGCATGTATATTATTATCTATCCCCGCCCTATCTTGCGCTGCTTACGAGGTAAAAGGAGTTGCACGGTGAGAAGCGGCGCTGCCTTCGCAATAACCAGTGGAACATGCCGAGCCACGGCGCATGCGCGTGGAGTGCACGCATGCGCGGCAAACCGCCACGCTCGAACACAAACCGCTCTCGCGCTCACTGTTTGCAGCATGGGTTGTCACTTGTGTTTACGACTTCATGTTCACCGCAGATTGAAAAATTCGTATTACAAATGTTTCACAGCGTTTTCCATGTTACCGTTCCGTGATTAGACACCCTCACCGGTAAGCTTTCCGTTGCGCTAAAGAAAATGGGCACCATAAAAATTGGTTGTCGGTCCCTTTAAAAGACAGCCATGGCCTTCATTGAGTGCAAAAAGGGAAAGGCAAAAAAGTATTCACAGTCTATCTTATTTTGATTTACTAGGGGTGTGCGAATATTAGAAAATTTCGAATAATGAATCGAATAGCGTTCTATTTGATTCGGTGCTTGAATTGAACAGTGCATATTCGAAACACCAAATATTTTTTTAATAATCAGCAACGACAAGAAATGCTCAAAGGAAAATAACATCGGAGCGGCGAGGGGTATTTTTTGTTGTTTTCGTCGTCGAATTACCAGATGTATGAAGCCCATGTACTTACGGGACTATTGACGCTAGACTGATCACAGGATGAACGCGCTTTTGCTTAAAACTCCAGTGTCGCCGAAGTGACAGTGTCATCAATCCACTATCTGATGTTAACTCATGAAAAGTACTTCATATTTATATATAAGTTTCATTTAAAAGCTGTTTTAAAAGTACCGTCTTGAATACTGTAGTCACTTCTATATTTCAGCCTGCAGTTGCAAAATATTTCGAAGGCTTTCATTGTTTGCTCAGCTTAAATATACGTGGTAGTTTTTGTCGGTTAAAAGTAATCATAATGTTTCTTTGTTAAAGCTTGTGAAAATTTCTTTCAAATAAAATGTTGTGGAATTCTTGGGCCGTTTCGAAAATTGTTACCTTACCAGTCTAAGGCTATTTTAAAAATGGTTGCCTTACTATTCGAAGACTATTCAAACAGTATTCGGTTTGCATTCGTATTAGATTCGTATTCGATTCGTATTCGATTCGTATTCGATTCGGTTCTAAAATTCACTATTCGCACACCCCTGTGATTTACCTGTGCCGCAAAACGTTGTTCAGTAAATGAACAGTTGTGCAGAATTTGACTAACTGCCCCGTAAAATCTTTGCCTCACATAGATTACAAAAATGCGTAAACGTGGTATGCAAATTTTTCATCGCAAGCTTCCATCCTCCCCTGACCTGCCTTCTTATACATTACAAAAAGTGCACTGGATTGGCTTACCGTTTTTGTGTCTGAAATACATTTGACACGGGTATCTCATAGCTGCTGTGTTTAGGCATCATGTCAAAGTGTTTTTCCCAGCCTTGATGGTAACCATGTTTCCAGAGTGCTTCAGCTGCATATCTTTAAATTGAAATAATTTTCCTCTTCTTTTAGCTTTGCCAGTGATGGAGAGCATGTCATTGTTCCTGGCCTCTACACAGATGCTAACAATGAGCTGGTGAGTTTTTGTTGGTTATAATTTGATTGCATGTACAAATGTTCACTGCAGTTGTTCTGTAGCAGCCAAGTCATAGACTGCCCCTGTTGCAGTCACTGTTGGGGTCGTCACTGAGGTAAGGTGTGTGTGCATAAAGTGTATCCAGGTGAGGTATATGTTGACCAGTCAAGGTTTAGTTATGTGGCAAAGGCCAATTTCGGGATTAACATTATGAAATTTTGGCCACTACGAAATATATGGGCGTTGGCCAGGGCCTTCAGTTGCAATGAAATTAATCATGAAGTTGAATTAACTGGAGCTAAATTAACGAAACTGCGCTGTGTTAACCAGTCCTGAGCACATGCTGTTCTAATCTCGTCATGATGCAAAAAAACTTCAAACTCACGTCTCGTTTCTGACTTTTCTGCCACACCCAGGCTTCGCATGGGGTTGACATTTCTAGTGTTACAGTAGTTTAACTTACCAACATTGACTGATGCTGTGCGCAGCCTATCCATTTTAATGAAACAGAGGTTCTCCCCAACCTGTTATGCTTCCAGGTGCGAGAGGCTGCGTACCGTGCCTACCTCTATCCAGACGAACACCAGAGCCAACTGTTGGACGAGCTCTTGGGGGCGCGGCATCGTCTCGCGCAGTTGTGTGGGTTCCCCAGCTTCGCGCATCGTGTCCTGCGTGGCAGCATTGCAGGCAGCCCCGATGTTGTCGAACAGTTCTTGGGCATCCTCTCGTCTGAACTGAAGCCCAGGTGGGAACCGAATTATTATGGCTAACAAGTTTACCCACCATCGTGACTTAGCTAGTGTGGGATACTTCATCAGTTTAATCTCAGCCATGGGGCCACATACCAATGGTCTAGGAGTGCAAAAAATACTCTTGTACTTAGATTTAGGAGTGCATTAGAGCAAAAAGAGTTCATCCAGAATTCACCACCCACTACAGTTTAAAGGTGTCATGAAGCACCCCTTAGGCTTGTTGAAAAAACACATCCTGCGGAAAGCTCACACGGCTATGAACTGCTCAGCCAAATATTGCAGTCGTGCGCGCCGCGTAAAGGCTACAAGCATAGCGCGAAGTTGCTGTTTTCTCAGGCGCCCTCTTTTCAAACAGAGGCCGGTTCTCACTCTCGTCGGTGGGCGGGGCGTCTGTCAGTTGACGTCGCGTATCTGTTTTTCTGCGTCGCAAAAGACATAGCATCCTTACTGGCCGATAGCCGACATAAATCGAGAGCAGCGTTCGGATCAGATGCGCTTCTTGCCACGGGGTGCCGCCACTTGCCAGCGCCGCACACCTCAGTCTGCTAAGTTTACACGGCAGCCACACACGCACGCGAATCGCAGCGGGAGAGCGATCGCGTTTCATGACGCGCGCTGACGTAGGTTCTATCCCCCGTGCCACCTCTCCCCGTGTAGCTTCCAGTGCGCTCGTCGGGACGAGAAGAGAGAGAAAGCGCTGAGAGCGTCCGCCAAACCTCGTAACTCCACTCGTTCTTGACGGATTCGGGAAATTTCTACGGCAATCGATTCAGGAAGCAGCAAACTCCGATTATGAGGTCATAAGAGCATTACTTGGAACAGTGGTTCATGACCCCTTTAATGCAATTGTAATTTTGGCTAATAAACTCCCAGAATTGCTTTTTTTTTTAAATTTTACCCAACAAGTACGCCAACAAAACTCTCTCGCACTAGTTTTTTTCCAGTTAAGCAGCACTATTCCTTTCATAATTTGTGCAATCATGGTATATTTCTAACTCACAAAGCAGGCTATTTGACTGACCTAGTACCATACATTTTTTTGACTCAATACTTAGTTCTTGGCTTCATTAAGTAATGACATTGTTGCCATCGGCAGCGCCATATGCAGCAGTGCCAAGTGGTTAAAAAGAATGTCTCACCGTCACATTCTTAGGTACATTTTCTGTGATTCTTCTTTTCTAATCTTTCTTTATCATTAGTGTTCCAAGGTGACTCTCCAGTCCCTAGGGGTAATGCTACATCAGTGGTCTTGAACTTGACCAAGTTTATGCGTTGTTCAGGCCCAGGCAGACAGGAGGCTGCTTAACCCTTTCAGACGCCACCTATGAAGTCTGTAAACGTGTCAAACCGATGCAACTTTATTTCAAGGCACTCAGTAGCCTATTGCAACAGAAATAATGTCATAATGTGTTAATTTATATTTGTTATGGTAACTAATTTTAATTAAGTTGTAATTAAATATCTATTTATCCTGACGTCATTGATGCTCTGTTATGGCCTAAATAGAATGAAATCTCCGGCTAGACATGTAGTGCAAGTTTGATTTTGGTTATGTCCATTTTGAGCAAAGAAAAATTATACTTTTCACATGGCTCGCAGGAAGCGGCACGTCAAACGACTCGTACGTGTTAGTGCCTTCAGCAAAGTGAACATATGCAACAGTACACTGCAAAATGAAGTTAAATGAAGACATATTTATTATGCAGGAAGTTCAGTTCATCCGAATCTCGATATTTATTTATTTATTTATTTATTTATTGTACCCTCAGGGCTTTACAGCATTGTAGAGGGGAGGGGCAAAAACAAAAAGCACAAGATAACATTCCAACTAGGACATCCGAAATATAGTCAATACAGAAAATGGGTAAAAATAAAAAATAAAATAAAAAAGAATACAAGAAGGCATATTTAACAGAAAAGCGCAGTACATTGACAAGAAACCAAAAGCGTAAAAAAAGTCGCGGTATCACTAAACATGAAATGAGATCAAAGTGACGTATTTACTACATTTCGGAATGTGTCAGGGTTAGTAATATTGGCGACTGATACAGACAGGTAATTCCAGTCGCGGCACGTTTTCGGAAGAAAGGAATCAGAGTACGTTACCGTGAAGCTACGAGGGATGTGTACTTTGTTGTTGTGATCTAAACGAGATGATATGAAAGATGCAGGCTGTATTAAACGCGATTTTAAAATGTGATTGTGATAATATATTTTGTGAAAGATACAGAGGCGTGCTAGCTTTCTGCGTGTGGCAAGTGACGTAAGGTTAAGGGTGGCTTTCATGGCAGATACACTGGATGTTTGATGATAATTTGATAGGATGTAACGTGCCGAGCGATTTTGAACAGCCTCTAGCTTGTTTATTAATGTTATTTGGCCGGGGTCCCATATGGATGAAGCGTATTCTAACACAGGGCGAATATAAGCGATAAATAACTGTTTCTTTAACGATGATGGTGCACGAGGAAAGTTACGTTTTATGTAGCCTAGCGTGCGATTAGACTTAGATATTACATAGTCATTGTGATCAGACCAGGACAGAGTGTTAGTAATGTTGACACCAAGGTACTTATAGGACCTGACGTATTCCAGCGGGATTGAATTCAAGGAGTATGAGTAGTTAGATGAATGCGTCTGGTTACGAGAAACTTTCATTGCCTTACACTTAGAAGTGTTAAGTTGCATTTTCCAGAGATCGCACCAACGCAGAATGTTATTGAGGTCATTTTGAAGGGCTTCAGAATCACAGTCATTGGTAATTTCGCGGTAAATAACGCAGTCGTCTGCAAAAAGGCAAATAGGAGAAGTTATGTTATTAGGCAAATCATTGATGTAAATTAAGAATAGTAGTGGGCCCAGAACAGAACCCTGTGGCACACCGGAACGCACAGGTATTTGAGAAGAGTCAGTATCGTTAGCGGAAACAAACTGCGTGCGGTTAGGAAGAAATTCGTTTATCCAAGTAAACAACAAATGGTCAATGCCTAAGGATTGTAATTTTAGTAGGAGCAGCTGGTGGTTAACCTTGTCAAATGCTTTCGCGAAATCTAAGAAAATACAGTCAGTCGCCACGCCTCTGTCCAAAGTAATATGTAAATCATTAGTAAATATAATTAGTTGGGTTTCGCATGAATATAATTTACGAAAACCATGCTGAGATTTGTGAAAAAAGTTATTTGACTCCAAATGGTTAACAAGATGGGTGTAAATTACGTGCTCCATAAGTTTGCAAAGAATAGATGTAAGTGAAATAGGTCGAAAGTTGCGGGCGTTATGTCTGTCACCAGACTTATGAAGTGGGATAACTTTGGCTGTCTTCCAGTCTGTAGGTAGACAGCCATCTTGTAGTGATTTAGTGAAGATGAAACCTAATATTATTGAGCTATATTCCTTCGTATTCTGAAGGAATTTGGAGTTAATGGTGTCAATTCCGCAAGAGGACGAACGTTTCAAGTTGTTGATAATCGCTGCAATGCCGGTCGCGTCGAATGCAAGAGGATCGACGGGAGCATAGTTAGTATCATGTATGTACGCGTGATCGATACTGTTAGAGAGGGTGAAAGAGGAGGCAAATGTTTCATTTAGTAACGAGGCGCAATGATGTTTAGGAACAGGATTACCGAATTCATCGACGAGGCACAACGTTATTTCATCTTTGGGTTTAACTGTGTTCCAAAATTGCTTTGGGTTCGTTTTTAATAAAGCGGGAAGCGTAGAGTAAAAGAAATGGTGTTTAGCACACTTGATAGCCTCAGAGTAGGATGTAGTAGCTGCTTTATAAGCGGACCAGCGTTCGGGGGTTTGCATTCTTTTTGCGGCACGAAATAGCCGCGATTTTTTATTGGATAATCTTTTAAGGTACCTAGAATACCACGGCGCATTCGAATCTGTGTATATAGTTCTTAAGGGGACATATTGGTTACTTAATTCAACGACCTTTGTTTTGAATGCCTGCCAGAGAGCTTCGACAGTTTTATGTGCGCAATCTAACATGAATTGATCGAGGAAAGCGCAAAGACTTAACATTTATAGCATGATAATCGGCTTTGTTATAGTCTCTTATTCGTTTTTGTCGTTTATGTACTGAGGGTGTGGGAAGGGAGATGTTAAAATGAAGTACATCATGATCGCTTAAACCGGGTGAGTGCACTACAGATGAAGTGATATCAGGAGCTGACGTTAGTATCAAATCGAGCCGAGATGCTGAGCTGGACGTCACACGTGTTGGTTGAATGACCAGTTGGGATAGGTTAAAATCCATGCAGACGTTAGTAAAACCGGATGCCTCTGTGGACAATGTATTGGAAGACAATGATGATTCCGTGCACTTTATGTGTGGAAAATTGAAATCGCCAGCAAGAAAAATAGGTGCTTCAGGATACTTAACCGAAATTTCATTCAAGGAGTCGTGTAGTTCTTCAGAAAAACCACTCGCGCAGCTTGGGGAACGATAACATGCTCCGATAATTAGTTTTTTGAACTGTACTGTTATACAACACCATATTATTTCCAAACTACTTGTAGTTGGAATTTGAAAACACTCGAAATTTTCGTTTACTGCAATCAATACAACACCACCAATCTTGTCAGCACGATCGTGTCGGTATGCAACAAACTTTTTGTTACAGTGAAACAACTCATTATTGTTTATTTTACTTGACAACCACGTTTCACTTAATATAACAATATCTGCTTCTGAATCATTTATTAGAGCATTGAGGCTGTCTTTTTTATTATAAAGGCTGCGGATGTTAGTATAAAGCACCGGTACAGAGAACGAATTGCCGCCACCCCTTGCAGTATCCTATTTTTTCGTCGTATGCGTCCTACCTGAACGAGTGAGCCTGGGCGATAGAGGGGCGTTCTGAGAATTACGGGATGAGGAAGACTCGGATAGGTCATTGGTAGGTTTGGAAAGTTGTTTACTGACACGCTCAACTACGTTATCTTCCCCTGGATCATAAACGTAGCATTTACCACCAGCCATAAGTTTGTTGTGGTTTAATCTAGTGGCTACATTGAGTGTTCTACTAAATTCACTGAGCTTTTTACGCGCGATGCGCGTAGCGAGTGAAAAGTCTTGCTTTAATGCAAATTGACTTCCTGAAAGCAATGATCGCTTTGAAAAAACTAGTTCTTTAGTCATTTGCGTGGCGAATTTGACAATATCTCGCTCTTTCTTAGCCCCTAGTTAATACAGAAAGCAAAAACAAATGGTGTACACAATTGTGTACATAGTGTGTCAACGGGTTAATGACCAACAAAATGTTTAATTATGTTATGTAAAGAGCAGTCAGCTCAGTGCTTATTGGAAAGGGGCACTCTTTTTACAGCTTGTCAGGTAGAGTCTATCCAAAGAGGAAGGGCTACCTACCCAGCACCGTCGATGTGAACCATAGAAGAGGGGAGGAGGCTCTGCATTGGGTAAAAATCTCCACGCACAGAAACTCATGGGCACTCCAATTTATGCTTGCTCAATAGAAGCACTGGGCGTTTCACTGTCTGAAACTGTTAGAGTTGTTGCCGTTGTATGAATTAAGTGCATTAGGAGGTTGTTGTCATTTTGATAACATGATACGAGGATTCAATTCGAAACCAAATCGTAACACTAGGCTTGTGGAAAGCCACATGATACTCAGTTTTCCTTCCTCTATGGCATGTTCATTGCAGTAGTTGGCCTTTGTATTCATGATACCATGAATGTTAATTTTATTAAGCATTCATCCTATTTCTTTCTCTAGGGCAGACAATGATTACAAGGAGATGCTGGACATGAAGACATCTGGTAGCGGCACTAAAAGTGTAAGTCAGGTCGTTGGTAGTCTTTATTGTGTACTACACTTGAAACTTGATTTAACGAAGTTATGACTACGGGCAAATTATTTCATTAAATGGAGAATTTCAAAAATTGAGAAAGAGATTTTTTGGTCATTTGAAGCCTAAAATTGTAACATAGTGATATTCAGAAGCTACCACGGCAATGTCTTTGCTGGCATCCCATGCATGCATGTCTTAAAAGTCCGTGAAGGCAGCCCGAGATGGTGCAGACATAGGGGACACCATGACCATGTGATGCAGGCCAAGTAGACTGTCACTTGAATCTATGGCATGATACCGATTTGTGATGACCCAGAAAACGAATGAAGTGATAGTGCGAGCAGGCCGAGCGAGAAAGTTGTGAAAACCATGAAATAATGAAAACAGTGACCGCCACCTTTAGCAACACCCCATTTTTAAGAGTGCTACCGAATGTTTATAACATTGTTCTGTGCATAGGCGCGGCATGCAGCCTTGTCAAAGTAAAGCTATGGCCGTAACTAGGGTGCTGTTTTAACTAGGGGTGTGCGAATAATCGAAATTTCGAATATTTTTCGAATAGTGTTTGCTATTCGATTCGATTCGCACTGGAATTTTACTATTCGAACTATTCGAACTTCCCATAAACAAATACAGTCAACGTCCGGTTGAAAATGACTCCTTCAGATTTTCAATATGCTTCACCTCATTACACTCTCGTATTGCGGCAAAGCTGCCTTTCAAGCTTCGTTATGGTCGAACTTTGCCAAGAGACAGTCGTCAGATTGGAAGTGACCCCTTCAGATTTTCAATATGCTTCACCTCATCACACCCCGGTATTGCCGGAAAGCTGCCTTTCAAGCTCCGTTACGGTCTAACTTTGCCAAGACACAGTCGACGTCTGTTTGGAAGTGGTCCCTAGATTTTCATTATGCTTCACCTCATCACACCCCGGTATTGCTGCAAAGCTGCCTTTCAAGCTCCGCTACTGTCGCAAATGTACTAACTCCAGAAAACGCTGGTTCCAACATGGAGATGAAAGATGTGGCAGAGTTGGGGGCTCAATTAACCTGAAATTCGGGCAGGAAGTCCGAAAAATCGGACGCCGAAGCTTTTTAGCATCCAAAATTTCAGATGTTCTTATATATCAATGTCTGCGAGGCAGATTTGGAACTCCGGACTTGAAGGGAGCACGCCTTTGTCCGGCACATCAGTTGGGCTTCCACAGAAGTTGGAAGAGGAGGAGAGGCTGAGGAAATGGCATCTTTGCCTATCACGTGTAAAGTGTTGTCGGCAACACTTTGGTTGCACCAAATCATGTACATAAATAGAATTCGGCCTCTACATTGCCTCATTCTTGATAAGACAACTATGAAACACCACCCCACCAGTGCTTCATCAACCTAGCGAAAAGAAACACTTTCATGATGCTATCTCATAAGAATATGCTTAGGAATCCTCTCTAACATTTTTTTCTGCAATTTCGCTTCGAAGTATTAGAAAAATATTCGAAAAATATTCGAAAAATATTCGATTCGATTCGCACTCACACTTCAATATTCGAATTCGCTTCGCACCCAAAATTTTGCTTTCGCACAGCTTTAGTTTTAACGCGATAGAGTTAGAGCGCAGGCTTGAAGAGAAACCTACCTCTGTCAAAATTAGAAAGAAATCATCACCTCTTTAATCGGTTATTTCAAGAACTGCTTCGTTAGATTAGGTTTGGCAGCCAAATTAGTTTGTTAATTCGAGTTGATCACAACACTGTACCCTATCGGTCTTTGCCGGGGAATGGACATTTATTCGTTGTATTGGAAAGTTCGTAAAATCGGGTTTCGTTAGATAGAGTTTTAACTGTACAGAAAGGAAGGTCACCCATTTATTTTAGTGTCCTTAATATTAAGCAGGCACGAATGGTTAAACTCGTTGATAAATATCTGTGATTTAAGTACTAGTCTGCAATAGCATACAAAAATGAATCATGTGCTTCTCCTCTTTGTCACACAAACAGATAAGTGTATTTTTAAAACAAAAAAGAAATGAACACTGCTAACTAATGTGCATACTTTCCTTACTATCATCTGCTTTAGGTGACATCAGCTTAATTTTTGGCCTTATATTTAGATCAGATTCCACATCACCTTCCACATCTTTCACACATCCATGACAGAGTACTCTCGAATAACTGCACAAAGGGAGTGTTCTGCTTGGTGTTTCTGTTGCACATCCTTTCATGAGCGCTGGACCCTTTGGACTAAGAAAACAGGGCAACCCCTAGTGGTTACATTGCGTGCATTGCAGAAAAAAAGAAGCAGTAGAAATAAGTGCATTGCCACTCCACTCAGATTCCAAGCGGGGTTAATAACTCCACTACAGAAATTAATAAGCACCTGAGTTGCGCAATACGGCTGCTGTTGGCACATTCAAATCCCAAGTGCACATTATTGCAAGGGCTTTGAGATCAGTCCTTCTGTAGCAGCCATGGAAAAAAATTATCATCTTTTTTTTTTCTGCCCTACTGTATTTACACGATTCTAAGTCGACTTACTGATCAAAACCGAGACTGTACAACCAGTACTAGGCGGGACATACGAGAATTTGAAAATTTTGTGGTGTGGCTACAACATTAGGTTTGCTTTCTGGCTCTGCCTGTAGCATATAATTATTCCACGTGCTTGTCTTGAAAAAGAAGAAAAAAGGAAGAAGTTTTCTCAGCTTTTACAAAGCCTCTGTTTGCTGTAAGGAGTGCTGCTGCTGATGGAAGAGCGGCTCTTCCATCAATGACTGACACTCCCATGAGAGCCATGTGTACGATTTTCCAAGTGTTAATCGCTGATGGAAGAGACACTGTTCCAATAAGCAGTAGCACACCTGACGGTGAACAGTGGCACAGCGGCAATATGTTCAGGGGCCACCTGTAGTTGATGGAAGAGCTTCTTTTTTTTGGAAGGGCATTTTCTGGAGACAACGTGACTGAATTCATTGCATGGTCTGTACTTTCAAAATGGTCACTAAAGATCAGTGTTCCTTGGAAACACCAAAGAAAGTTTAGTTTACATAGATTCTCACTGTTCATGCAATCTGCCTGGTTTTTACAACTTCTTAATCAACTATGGTGCTTTTTGTATGTTTTCTTTCTTCAGGTGCTTCAAGCCTGGGATGTCCCCTATTACACGTTCTGTGCACGACAAGCAAAGTGAGTAATGCGGGCTGTGTCATCAGCAGATTGATGGGGTCCCTGTTTTCACACGGTTGCAGTACAAACTGAGTTCACTGTAATGTAGGACAAGACGGTTGTAATGTCCTTGAAATTATTCAAGGAGTACGTTTGCTGATCATATACAGCAGTAATACGATACTCAAGTAAGGGCCACACTCATGTAAGGTTAGCACTCCCAAACTCAGGAGCTGGAAACTTTGGAAAAAAAAAGGCTGACGAGCAGTTGCAGTTCACACATGGCATCACGAATCACCTAACAGCAATAGCTATATATTTTGTTTACAGCATAAGTTGTTGTCGGGCGTTAAAGGGGCCCTGCATGGTCAGAAAACACTGCTGATCAGCAGTCGAGGCTCCTAAGAACACGCGAGCCAAACATTACAGCGCAGCACGTGGCCTGGAATTCACAATTGATTCTCAAAGTCAGCTAGAAATCGTTCCCTCTTCTCTCGACAAATGACGCCATGAACCCAAATGAAAGTGCCATAAATTCAACATCCACGGCCATTGGCTGATTTGAGCTTCCTGAGCTGCATAGTTACTGTGGCGACCGCGAGATGCTGCCACGTGCCCATGCGTGCGCTCACGATCACACTGAAAGTAAGCCACGCCTTCGAAAAAAAAAACAGAAAAGAAAGGGCTCAAGGTCATGACATGCGCTTATGAAGGGATGCATCTTCTTGCCCCCTCGTCATTTCCTTCGCTGCGTAGCTTTCAGCGCACTCACTGGTACGAAAGGAGAGAGAAAGCACTTAAAGCGTGCAGCAAATACATATAACTCCACTCATGCTTGACGGATTCTAAAAATTTTTGAGGTAGTCGATTCGTGAGGCAATAAGCTCTTTTAATGAAGTGATTCGATGATTACTTGGAATGGAAAAGTGCTGCAGGGCCCCTTTAAAATTGCCAATTTTGGTGCCAATGTCACCTGCCGCCGCCAATTTCCATCGCAGCTATTGTGCATGATGAGAAAAAGATATCCACATAACCGCTGGGTTGATATCGAACCCAGGCACTTCAAGCGAGTGTGAACCCTTCTACCATTGAGCCATGCTAGTGTTTGAAACTGCTTCGGGAAAAACCTATATGCACATTCAGTTGTGCGAAGAGTCACGTGTGTGGCTATGTAATTGCAAATGTTGTGTGGCAGGCGTGTAGCATTGCACCAGGCATTATGTCACATGAATTGCATAACAAGCGGGGGTCTTAAAGCTGCCCACTCATTACAAAGGGCAAAATGAAGCCATCACCATCATCAGCAGCAGCAGCAGTGCCACAAGTACTATGCACATTTACATAGGGCTTTAAAGCTGGCCACCCGATAGGAATGGCTGTGCCACAATTCATCATCGGTGGTCTGACCCTAGCTTCCTCTATGGCTTGATTAACATGGGCACTTTCTTAGCAGTGTGCAATAGCAGTGTCCAGTTTTGCACAACTGTTGTTTGCAATGGTCTTGTTTTAGGCATTTTGTTGTTTCTAACTAACGGAATGCCCACAGTGTCAATTTGTGATTCTACATCATGACTATCAACAGCAGCGTCAGCAGCAGTGATATTCTATTGTGCAAAGAGTCGCATGCGCGGCTATGTAGCTACACAGGCTCCTCTGCGGTTGTGTAGTATCGCTGCAGGTGTCACGCCATGTAATGCGTGTAATGTACAGGTCAGCAATAACTTGAATTGAGCTAAGGAAAGAAGGGAATTTTGAGAGCTCGTTTCTTCGTTCAAGCTAGGGGGTTGCATATAGCATAAGAATTGCTTATACAGGAATGAAACGCTGGTGGCTGTGTTGTTTAGTCTCGTCCCTATCTTAGCGCTTTCAGTTCTTGCAGTACGGCTAAGCATTCCATAATTACCCATTCATTAAAAAGGCCACACTTCGTCATCATTAGCGATATGGACTTGCAGTAAATGGCCTTGAAAAGTTTCTTATGGGCATTTGAGGCTCCTCCTGTGCTGCATGTTCTGCACAATCTTGGAGTCTTTTTTTTCTTCACACATCTATATTTTAAACTTGGATTGGGTACGACCTCTCCAACCTCCTACAATTCTGTGAATTGTGAATATCAAGTTCATTTTCTTAATTTAAGGCCTATCAGTCCTCAAATATAGCACAAGGTGCTGTATTTTGATGCTTCATGAGCTGAAATGACTAAACAACTGTCGCGCTTAGTCAGCACCTAGTGAAATATTACATAATGTTGTCGTGACACCCAGAGCCCATTCTGAAAAGACCAGCACACACATACAGCAGCTTGGTAGGAATACTAGTTTACTTATAGTGTAGATGTGCTCATGCTCACAACAGCAGCATAGAAGGCATAATGCTGCGCTGGCTTACATTTCCAAAAGCTTTAAAAAAGAACGGCTAGCATCTATCATCAAATTGATGTAAGTTTTGTAACTGAAGCTGCCATAATAGGGACTCAAGGAATTATTTTAATTTACAATGTACAGGCAAACCCTGTTGGGCCAAAATTTCGGACATGGAGAACTGTCTGGAAATATCTGTATTTTTCATAGTCCTAACTCAGTGAAAAAGTGCACTTAATGAATTCAGATACTTTATATGAAAAAAACATACGGGACAAGGCAACAGACATTGACAGGTGCTGCCCAACCGAGGCACTGGTGGTCAGTGTCTGTTATCTCGCCTGCTGTATTTTTTCGCACAAAAATGTCTGTGGTCATGGATTACCAAAACTATCCTACTCCCAAGACTTGCTGAACTTAATATGGGGTGTAAATTTGATGAAGCCAAACTTCTGTAGCCATTGCTGAAGCATGGCGCTTTGCTTAACAAGAGTGTCGTACTCTTGGACTTGGAGGAGACAGCTTAACTAAAACTTCTTGAGAAGCGAATGGTGACTTTGTGAGCATAAACAGCTATGTCACTTTTGAATAAGATGTGGAATTCTGCACGACTGACGCCATAGAAATAGTTCTCAAGGAACTCCTTGAAGTGCCTCTGCAGGCAGATAATAGTGATGCAAACCCTGCCCAGGAAACACAAGTATCAGCAGTGTTCTTGCATGATACTGCTGATGAATCTCCTGAATAAGTTTCGTGCATTTCTTTTGTCAACCGCATCAAGGTGCTGAAGAAGTTTTGAGCAAGGCGGAATGTCTGCATTTTTGATCGTTTTCAGGTTTGCAGGCTTGTGCTGGCATGCAGCGATTGCTCGATTGTTTAAAAAAGAAGATATAAAGCAATGCTGTTACTATCTAAATTTAAAAAATGTCTCTTTTTACATCAGTAATTCAATTTTGTGTGTTGTTTTGTGTCTTGTATTTTTTACTAAACCGCAGAATAGCATAGTTCCAGCTTTCCGGATCAGTTCTCCAAAAACAAACTTCTGTTATGCCGTATTTTCATGATGCCTTCAAATTTGTCTTAGTAGGTATCTTTTTTACATTTACATCATGCTGCCCTGTGTAGGCTGTGCTTAGGGTTGCATTAGAATCATAAAATGTATAAAAAGCAAGACAAGCAGTTATCTTAAGTTTATTGATGTAAAGGTTATCTTGAAGGACAACTTGCCTATTGATAGATTAATTGCTCAGCTAGTCTTCAAAATTGTTTAGTTGACACAGTTTTTCAAACTGCACAAAAACCACCATTTTGATGTTTAGTTGAATTCCACCTACATTGTCTCGGAAGGAATTTCATTGTTCAGTGTTCCTTGTAAGGAAATAAAGAAAACTTCAAGAATTGAGCAAGTTAAAAGAAAAAGCGTAACTTGAAATGTAAGTTTTCGCTGCTGATTTCTCACAGTCACATGCATGTGTAAGGTGTTGTGATTCCTGCACAATTGTTATACTATTCGCTGGTTTGCATGTGTTCAGGTTCCAGCTGAAGGCTTCTGACTATGCCCCATACTTCTCTCTTGGCTGTTGTATGGATGGCTTGAATGAGATCTTCCGTGCTCTGTATGGTGTCTACCTCGAGACTGAGGACGTCAAGGCTGGGGAGGTTTGGCACGCAGATGTCGTCAAGCTGGTAGGTATCTGAGAATGCTTGTTAATGGTCATCGTTAATTGTTAAAGTTAACACCAAATAGCCCACCTTGTAGCTGCAGTCATTGCTAACTGATGCATAACTAAATGTGTGGCATGATAATGCATGACGGAGAGAACTGACAGCAGTGGATGTGTGTCCTTTGATTTCATGTTATGTATCTAGGTATGTCGAGAATCTGCTCACTGCTAATGCTTGTTGGTTGCTGCAACCTTGTCTGGCTTTCGTCTTTTGTTTATTTGTAATGCAATATTTTTCTTTCTTTTTTTCATCATATGGAATCTCAATGAAACTGACGTTGTCAAACCTGCCATCATGAAGGCTGAGGTTGTTTCTGGAGGTAAACAGAAAACTTTGTCGGCCATGTAAGAAGTGGCTTAGGATATTATGTATTGAACAGCTGATCACATTCTCGCTACTCTGTGAACATATAAAGTCATATTTGTCAACATTTATGGTCATGTGAAACAAATAACAAAAATTAACGCACCGTAGCACATAGACATTTATAATGGATATAGGACATCACGAAGCCATTTTTGTGAGAGAAGCAACTTAATTATAACAAATTTTGACTGTATTGCCTTTTGTAGCCCCTGAAATGCATGCATAAGCACCACTACTCCAAATGTCTATCATGGGCACAAAATGCCTTCTAACCCTCAAGTGCCAAATTCATGTGATAGCGCAGTGTTTTCTCAAGTCCAGCTCCTTACTGCACATTGCCGCAGGGTTACAGCTTTGAATCCGTGTGGCTGTGGTGCATTAAGCTTTGTTTTCATTCGTCGTATGGTGAGCGGAGAGCTGAGCATGAGGAAGTAGCCTTACAATGGCATGAGAACCAATGACAGCCATTGTCTGTCAGCATAACTGAAGTGATAAATATGTGGATTGACATGGAAAACCTAGTTTTAAGCTATTAGTTTCCATCACTCCAAACTGCTACTGCACGAACGTGCCATGACAAGGGTGGAAATCTCATGGCTCACTATGTGACAGCGAGGCACAGGCTTAAAGATTTGCTGACATGATAGTGTTATCAACTTTGTTCTTTCATTTTTGCAATAAACGAACTTTTGGGACATTTAAGTTCCATTGAAATAGTCTGCTGTTCCTCGGGAGGGGGTAGGGTAGACGAGGAGGTTGAGCAAGGGGGTGTTACATAGTGGCAAAACATCCAGGCGCTCCTTCACTTTTCACACTGCACTCGTCTCTTTCTCCCTCTTGTGCGTGATCTCTGTGGCAGTCATAAATGCACGACTGCCACACTGCTTCAAGAGCATAAAAGGCCTCCCGGTTGAATCTCAAGATACTGTCTGAGATGTGTGGAGTTCTTAGATATGCTTCTGCTAGGCATATTTTGTATTTCAAATTATGAATACGTCAAACTATTTAGCAGTTTCTTTTACACTTGATCTATCTGTGTTCGACTGTATGAAATCAGTAATCATTCAAGTTCACTGGCTTTCCTGTAGTCTTGTTATGTGTTGTGTTTGCCTCAATACATGTGCTTCTTCCTTAGTGCTTTTTCAGCATAAAAGGACAACACGAGACAGAAGACAGGACAAAGCGCTACCCTCAACCTACTACGCTCATCAGTTCAGTTGTCCCGTGTTCTGTCTTGTGTTGTTGTTTTGCGCTAAGAAAGCGCTATGGTTTCACAGCAACTAGCCTGCCAACGCATTGTGTTGGAACTATAGTGCTTCTTCCTGTGGCCTTTTCTGTGACGCTTCTGCAACCAGGCGGTGAAAGAGGAGGAGGGAGGCACTCTCCTGGGCCACATCTACTGCGACTTCTTTGAGCGGCAGGAGAAGCCGAACCAGGACTGCCACTTCACCATCCAGGGTGGACGGGTGCGGCCAGATGGATCCTACCAGGTAACCACGCAGTGTGGCCCCTCTGTGCACTTCTGGAAGGTGCTTCCACCATAGGTTGGCAAACTCACTCTTGAGTCCACTCACTCAGACTCAGATCGGCCCGTGAGTCTGAGTGAATCCGGATGAGTAATATTTTGGTGTGTTTGAGTCCGAGTGAGTTTGTTCGAGGAAAATATTGGTGAGCCTGAGTTTGAGTGAGCCCTAAGCGCAAGATATAATTCTTGAGTGAGTCTGAGTGAGCTCCACCTTTCATTGCCGACCTATGGTACTATCTACTCATATTCAGCATTACTGTCGGCCTTATATCGGCTTACGTTTATACTCAAGTCTATTCACACATATCTCAACGCACTCACATTTATGCGCCACCTCAGTATTTATTGGTCAGAGACGGGAATTGGGAGGGGTACCATGACCTCCCCCCGGAAACTCTTTCATGGAATGTTCTTGATAAAAATATCTCGTGTGAGTCGGGTATTTCATAAAAATGTCCGTACTGAATTACTGATAACTTGTATTTGAAGGTATAAGATCAAAAAGCGCATCGTAGAGCACCGATTATGTGAGATATTGGCATTAAAGAACATTGACACCAAGATCGAAAAAAGCTAGTTTACGCTCACGGACTCATGAGTCGACTCACTCAGGCTCACTCAGACTTAAGTGAATGCATGAGTCTGCGTCTGAGCGAGTTCAGCTGAATAATATGTTGGTGAGTTTGAGTCCAAGTGAGTCTGGCTCAGAAAAACTGTAGTGAGTCTGAGTGAGTCCGGTTGAGGAAAATTTTAGGGAGTCTGAGTCCGAGTGAGCCCTCAGAGCAGAGCATATTTGTTGAGTAAGTCTGTGTGAGCTCCAACTTTTTTGCCGACCTATGGCTTCCACACACCATGATGTTTCTCCTGCTAAGTGGCACGTCACAGGTTCATTCGCTAATCATCACAGCTGCATTTCAGTGAAGTATGAAAGCAAGAACATTGGCGTACTTGATTATTAAAATGCGCATTAGGAACCCCAGGGGGTCAAAATAGGGTCTGTAGGATGGAGGCGAAATGCTAGATTCCCATGCACCTTGAGATGTTAGTGCACATAAAAGAATCCAGGTGGTGAAATTATCCGAAGCCCTCAACTACGGCATGCCTCATAAGCATATCATGGTTCTGGCACTTAAAACCACAAAAATTATTCAGTAAGATTTGTGCTTCGCTATGGCATATTATAGTGCCAGGTTGCCTCTGGGTATCTGTCACAATAAATAAATTTATCGGTTGAGTGAGTGAATGAGTGAGTAGATGTATTCTTCAAGATAATGTCCCCGATGCCCATGTTTTTTGCACACCGTGGGTGGCCTATTGTTGCCGTGACTCGCATGATGGTTTTGTAATGCAGCTGAAAAGAGCCTCAAACAAGTTTCGTGAAGCAGCTGTATGTTTAGGAAAAGAAAGATGGCATTCTTCTTTTCTTATTGTTGCATGAATCTGCTTGGGAAACGTGCGCACGATTCTTGGAGAGAAAGTCTTCTGATTAAAATCTTTGTCTGGAGCAAGGCATCATTCCGGGCAGTTGCTCTAACAAGCCAGCTAACGATGCAGCTCTCGCAGTTCGCAGCATCAGGGCATGAAACTTATCTACGTGTAATTGTCTATTACGCAGTAGTGCTTTGTCTTTCAGGTGAAGTTGTGTCCTTTTTTTATTGTTTTTTGCTTTTTTTTATTTTCCAGAGACACACCATTGAAAAAAGGAAGTGTTAATTCCTCTTATAGGAGGCTTACTTAGCTAGATTTAGAATGGCGCAACAAGGCAGATGAAAAGACGAATGATTACACGAACACAATCATCCATCTTTTCGTCTGCCTTGTTGCGCCATTCTAACTTTCCCAATTGTCAGTGTTACTTAGCTAGGTAATGCAGTGAACGAAGAAGTGTTGGCAGTGCCACTTCGAAGTGCTCCCACAAGCTCACCATGAAGGCATGGACTTAGGCAATATCAACTAATGTTTAATTACTTGTCTGGAAGGACTACATTGCATTCTAAAGGAGACACAGGCGAAGTATAACAAGTTAAAAAACAATGTGGGTGCCAAGCAGCCACAGTTCAAAAAAGTATACTTTTACATACCTAATGTCATTCTGGCTTATTAGAAAGCGTTTCCCTCTAGTGACCCTTTGACCCTTTACCTCCAGAGTCATTTTTAAAACAAAAAGAAAAGTTACTAAATTATCTGTTTAAGAAAAATGCTCTGTGGTATCATCACAATAAATGAGCACAACCAAACGGTCAGAGCTATTTTTTATTGAATGGCATAGGGCAAATAATTATTTTAAAACGTTGACTTACCTGAATGGCTTTCATAAATTTATATTGTGGTATTGTAGCGTAAAATGTTATTATGTTAATGTAGTGCCGCCTGGCATGAAAATGTAAGCTAGACTTGCACAGACTGTCCTTATTAAAGGGACTGACAACCGATTTTTCACAACCCTGTTTTTTACGGCGCAACGAAAAGCTCACCCTTGGTATTGCTTATTTCTGTTGAGGAGACCAATTGGATGCTGCGCACTCAAGCTGAGATTGTACAAATGCTAGGTAAGCTAGTTTACGAATATCGTTAGTAGAATGATATAACTTGCGGCATACTCAAGCGTATGCACTAGAGCCATCCTCAAGCGCATGCATTATATAATGGCCCCAAACTTGAAGTGGTTGATCCTAAAAGCGCATGAATATTTTGTAACCAGAATTTTTCATTCTGAGAAGAAGAGTCCCTCCCCCAGCAATGTGAGAAGTGATAATGTTGCCGATAGCCCTCCTCGCAAACTGTTCATCACACTCCACGTTCTGCTTTCAAGGAGTGAGTGCAACTGTGCAACCTTCATTTTGACATTCTCAACCATTTTTGAATATAAAAAGCTGGTAGAAAAAAGTTTTCTGAACGCTCGTCGTCACGTGAAGTCCCTTTACTGCTTCGCGAGACAGGCGCTTCTGCTACTTTTCCAATTCGTCGGCAGGCGCCACTAGTTCCTCAGGTAACCACCACCATGCTGCCGCTCATGAGCATTCGATTATACATCAAGCAAAGGTGATGCCACTGTTTGGCTCAATACAAATGATGGTGTATCTGCACATTTTAAGTTAGAAAAGATTA
Source organism: Rhipicephalus sanguineus (assembly GCF_013339695.2). NCBI lineage: Eukaryota > Metazoa > Arthropoda > Arachnida > Ixodida > Ixodidae > Rhipicephalus > Rhipicephalus sanguineus. The sequence continues at coordinate 63,025,785 of NC_051178.1, forward strand.
TAGTAAAGAAAGTGTACTTCTTGTCAACATCACTATCAAGACTATTAACTGCGTACACTAGTAAAAGGTCACGCGATAGGGATCATAGGCATCTTTGCTTTGTTGCTGCATGGGGCTCCAGCAGTTCCTTTTTGCGACTTTGGTGAAGAAATAAAAATATAAATCCGCGTTTAATGAGAAAAACAGGGTTCGTTCTAGCCAATACAATAAACAATCTTTCGATTAGTGGCGTTATCTCAATTCGTGTTCCGAGGGGTTGCCTGTCCCTTTAAGAGAAATTTTGCCACGAATGACCTGAAATCATCATCAGTACCGGGCGTGTGAAGTGTGCAGACACGGTCAGGTCCTCTACAGGAGATAAAGGGTTGTATATTGCCTCGCGTGGTTCTTGCTTTATTTTGATGTATTCGGTTTCATCCACAAAAACTGCCCAGACTGCATTGCAATGTTCGGGAAGCTTTGCGATTGTTTGAGATCATTATGTTACGATTACGTGCAGGACGCGAACAGTCAAGTTTATTCTAGAACTTACGCGAGCACCAGCGATAACGCTGGAAGGTTCGATGACTGACGTGTAAAAGACGACATGTTCCAGCAATGATCAGATAACCGACGGCCGATGCTCTGTTCGCCACTATCAGTGTACAGTGTGTATTGCTTGTGCCTTGACTTTTCATTTTCCGGGCACAAGTTCGCCCCACTAAGGAGTTTCGTCTTGAACCCGCCAACTGCTGTCTTCTTCACCGTCACGACCCCGTGACAATACCTTTTAGTCATGAACATTGCTCTTAAGTGCTCAACGCGTGTCATTGTGCTCCAGCACATGTACTTTTGCGGACGTCAGCTTTGTCTCGTTTCCGTTCACTGTAACTCCCAGCTTCCAGTAGTGGTGCTGATGCTTAACCTGGCCAGTGCGCCGTGGGGGTCACCTCCACTGCTGAGTCCATCGTCCCTGGACAACCTCTTCCACGAGATGGGCCATGCCATGCACTCGATGCTGGCTCGCACCCGCTACCAGCATGTCACGGGCACACGCTGCGCCACCGACCTGGCCGAAGTGCCTTCCATCCTCATGGAGTACTTCTCCTCCGACCCTAGGGTAAGATCATGTAGGCTGGTGTAAATATTTGAGGGCTTCGAATATCTGAACGAATATTGCAGCACTTGAATTCGCTTCGACATGAGTTTAAAATTTCTGAAATTTCAAGATATTCAAAACAAATATAGACGTATTTTACTGCATGTAACCTGCCTGAAAAGGTGGTTTCACTGCAGCGAGCGGCCGCTGTGCCATGAAGTCGGCTATTCAAGGAAAATTTAGTGTATATTTGCTTTGTTTATCTTTTTTACTCACCCTGCTTAGACCTGTATAGGGTCTGCAGTATTGAATAAGAAAAAAAATTTGTGCTGCTGCGAAGTCATAGGGTTAAGTTTGCATTATATTGCGTGCCCCCTGATTCATATCTTTTAAATTTATGAGCATGTTATACAGGCTTCTATGGGCTATGTATCGCAAATTTTAAAGGATAATACATCCTACCATTTATAACTTGCACACTACTATATTATTCAAATTTGCTTTGAAATTATTCTACACTAATTACTATTTGCTTCGACTTCATTTTAAAGCACAAAAGTAATATTCGCACAAGCATATCATGATGCCATGGCCTCCTCACTGTGAACCTTTTGCAATTTCTGAATGGGCAATTTAGCATTGCTTGACTGTCATGAATAGGCAGCCCATCTGCACAAATACCACATTACCACTTGCTATTTTTCATTTTATCAAATTAAATGTGATACATGTTATGAAACTGTAGTCCTTGATTGAGATGCACTTGTGATGTTGGCATTCAGTGCATTTATGATGTACTATGTGTTTGAGAAAGAACAACCTATTATGGGAAAGTGTGCTGTTTTTTATGTAGTAAAACCTTGTTTATTTAACCCTGTTTAATTAAAAAATATAAGCATTTAATTACTTTATTGGTTCATTTAAAAGTACCTTACAGGTCCCTAGAGGCATTGCGTAAGGGGCGTAATACAGGAAAATGCTTAATACATGTATAGTAATTTTAAAACAAAAGGAATGGGTATAAATACATAAAGAAATGAGAACAAAAAGATGTTACAGTAACATATATGGGAAGTGAACATTTTGTTAAATATACAACAAAAAGGCAAGAAAAAATGCACTTTTAATCACCACAGCTCATTTGCACAATAAACTCTGGCACTATGAAATACAAACAATATAGTTGCAGAACAAGCGCGACATAATTTGGCTATCACAAAAAAAAAACATTGAACGTAAAATTACACACAAATAACAATAAAGGCTTGCAAGAGGAGAATAGTTAAATGAATTAGTCTTCCCATAATGCGCATGAAATTAAACCAATTGTATTAACGTTGGGATCTATTTTGTGGAGTTTCAAGCTGCAGAAATGATGACGCTGTGTTATAGATGTATTTATGAAGTAATGGAAGCAGGGCAATATCCCGACGATCATGCAAAGGATGAAGTGATAAGTCAATTTCAATTTGTGTGATGCTTTTGTTATAGTCATAACAAAGTGGAATGAAATGTGCAGCCCTGTTTTGTACAAATTCAAGTTTTTCGATTAGATATTTCTGATGGGGAGACCAAATAGCTGCTGCGTACTCAAGCTTAGGTTGTACAAATGTTAGGTAAGCTAGTTGACGAATATCGTTAGTAGAATGATGTAACTTCCGGCGTACTCAATCGCATGCATTATATAATGGCCCCAAGTTCTTGTTAATTTTGGTGTAATTATAAACAATTATCCGCAAATAATATTTGTGTTTTGATACAATCACAAGTATATTCAATCAAACTTAGAAGCACTTGTTGCTGGGCTAGTTAGTTCATCGTAATGAGGGAAAAGACTAGACGCCTAAAACACGGAAAGAAGGACGAAGAAGCACAGGGAAAGAGCACAGGGACGCTCTTTCCCTGTGCTTTTTCGTCCTTCTTTCGGTGTTTTAGGCATCTAGTTCTCTCCCTCATTATATTCAATGAATATGAGGAATAGAGGTGGTCTCAATACCAAGCCCTGAGGCACTCCAGTGTTAACAGTGAAATCATTTGAGCAAGTTTCACTAAAAACATTTTTTTCTGATCTAAACACCGTGAAATCTTTTATCCAGTTTAAAACAGTTATGTTAGTTGGCTAATTTCTTTGATGTTAGAAGGTTCCTGTCACATATATGAGTGGGAAATTATGTCTTCTGCTTTTCTGAAGTTGAGAAATAGGCAGCATAATCCACGTCTCTTACAAAAATTGTGAATAATTTCATGACATAATTCAGGCAACTAGGTACGTCATGCAAAAAGGGTATTTTCTGAATCCATACTGACATTTGGCTAGATACCAGATGGAATTTAGATGACAGAATAAAGCCTGATGCAAAATGCGCACGAGTAGTTTGCAGCATATGGGAGTAAGCAAAACTGGTCTATAATTCGTAAACAGGGTTTGTGTGCCAAAGCCAACGTTTCGACAAGTTGCAGTTGCAGCCTTGAAGAAGACAAGTCCGCTTGTCGAAATGCCGACTCTGGCACACAAAAACTTTTTACAAATTTTTCATCGCCAGCTTCCATCTTCCCCTGACTCCTGCCTTCTTTTTTACATTGCTCTTAGAACCACTTTTAAATGTTAACTAGTTTCCAACCATAATGAAATTTACTGGCTTGGAGCAATTTACTACCACTTATCAATCGTGGTACTGTACCCGTGCTTGAGCACAATTTTTAGTACACCTCAAGAAATTCTATCAAGTCCTGCTGCCTGTGAGATGTCTGTAGAGTCTAATAGTTTTTGCTATGCCGTCTACTCACTATAGTATAACCTCTTGCATAGCAGGGTAATTGTTTTCTATAACGAAAGTAGATCCCAAGCAGTTCACATGGGACCACAAGAAGATCACAGGCAATTTAAAGAAGTTATTGAATAGCATTCATATAGCTATCCCATCAGTGATTAAACTTTTTTTGTACATTATATTGAATGGGCCAAGCTTCTCACAACCACACTGCCTCATTAATTTCCTAATTTTATTTTGGTTGTTTCAGAAGTGTGGTGATAGGTTCTGCAAATATCTCATTTTGCTTTGATGTGCTTGTTATTCATACAGCTATGCTTTTTGTATAGTTTACTATTGTAACTATGTTGATTCACACAGTACGTGCCTTTATACCCTTTATTCCTGTATTTACGATCCATGTGCTGCCTTGTTGGTTTTGTGCGTTCAAAACTTTTGGAACTGCATGATTGCCTTTCATGTATGTATTGATTGTGATGACATTTATTAATTAAGCAGGTGCAATGAGCAGTAGTTGTGTTTAAACTTGGTGCAATGTGTGGGCAGGGTCACCAACATGGCAGAAGCTGTCGGTGATAAAGATCTTATTCTACTGCAACCAGAATGCTCGCACTGAGCTTGCTAAGTCTACATAAACTAACAGCGGGCAGACAAACTGAAAATATAATGATGATGTGCGTGTGGTTGTCAAAAACATGTCCACATGAATATAGGGGTCACACTGGATGCTGCTTTGTGAAATACCCCACAAGGCTTTTGGCACTGTGAACAGTAATCAGTCACATGATAACGACCACATCTTCCACTCTGCACTCTTGTTAGTATAGCAAGGCATGCAGAAAATTTTAATTAACAATAATGTGTTGATGTAAGAATTGCTTATTGTTCTCTTCATACCCTTGATAATTCGACACTCGGTTAATTCGGCCATTTTGTCACAGTGCCCTGAAATCTGAAATAATGATGTTTTACTGTTTAATATGCCCTCGAATACAGCTATCTCGCATTACCCTGAAACGTTTAATGTTGTCTCACCTCTATAAATAGGAGGTGGTATGATAGGTGTGTGATCATAATTGCCAGCCACTATTCACACTTGCTGCTTTTGCCACTCCCAAGTTGTGCCTTTGTGGAGAACTCAAGCTCTGTGCAGGTCCTACTTGTTATAGCTTGTTTATGTTTTACTTTGATATTCAGTTTCCATACTTAGGTTCTGTGGGCTCTGTCGGGCTTCCAAGTGCACATACGCACCCCTGTGCTATCGGCCTTTGAAGCACACTGGTGTGCGAGTTTGCAATCCAACACGCTTATGGTGATAAGGAAACGTGATTCAGACTGATGATGATGGTGGTGGAAGAACCAATACGCCTTTGCTGTTTCCGACAAAGTCTGCCCATTGAATGGTTGCTTCGAAGTTTATCATTTCCCTGTCATGGCTTGACCTGCATTGCTTTGCCTTGCCTCGCATACCTTTTTGCTTATTTCACTTGATTGCATCACTTGTTCTCTTCCATACAGTCTGTGTTTGCATTTTGCCTAATGCAATGAATTACAGCTAAACTTACCAACTGGTCTAGTCAAGCTCTTTCATTATATAATCTGTTAGGTGTACGGGTAGAGACAAACGTGCTTGTATCTGTAGTGAGACTTGATCTCTCGAAACAGCTTGCTAAATCATTGGTGGGGCTGCAAGACACCTCTGCCAGAATAGGTGGACGTGGAACACCATCACTTTGTGCATTCAGCTGCTTGGAAGAGGATCCAAGAAGCCTTCCAGAATGCCGGAGGATGCCACATTGAAGCACGAGTTGACCCGGTGTTCTCTGCTTTGGGGTGTTGATGCAGGTGGTGTCGACATTTGCCCGCCACTACCAGACTGGTGAGCCCATGCCTTACGCCATGGCGCTGTCCCTGCGTCAGATGCGCTACCACTTTGCGGCCAGCGAGACGCAGCTGCAGGTGTTCTACGCATTGCTCGATCAGAGGTACCACGCACATCACCCTCTCGGCAAGAGCACCACCGAAGTGCTGGCTGAGCTGCAAGGACAACACTATGGCGTTCCGTACGTGCCCAACACGGTGAGTCCTTACTGCGACTGTTGTAAAGATACACATAAGCTCTTCTCTAGGCAATGCACTCAAAGGGAACACCTAGTTCAAGCTCTTATCATTAATAAAACTGAAAGGCTAGTTGGTTTGAATGCATTGCGAATATTTTGCATGCACTGTTCGTGGACAGCACAGAACAACACAAAAATGGAAATGTAGACCAGTGCAACTGGTCTATGTGACTCTTTTTGTATAGTGTGACTCATCGTATAGTGTGCGCAAAACTCTTTGCAGTGGTTGCTTATCATCAATTTTAGCTGAAATCTGACACCAAGGCATGGAAGCTATACGTATACATGTTGTATGTGTAGTTATATGCAGCAGATGTCTGTCTGTTTCATGCTTGGAACGAGACACTGTCGTGATGAAATGAAAAGGTGCCTGTTGTCACGGAGCAAGAATTCTTGAGGTGGCGAAACTGCGCTCACTTGGGCGTCCTAATAAAGTCACAGAATCGGGCACAGCGCTCACGCGCCCTCTGTCGTGAGAGTCCGCTAGCGGAGAAGGAAAAATGCGCGCATCCCTCTCACCGCGTTCTCCGACAAAGCTCGTTGGTTTAAGGCCATTCGTCGCCTATTCGCCGTTCGCGCTTCACGCCCGAATGGATGTGTTTTTGTGCGTTTTCGCCGGCTCCATATTTTAACGCGACAGCGTTAAAGAGTTCGTTTATCAGAAATACCCGTGTCGGCGTCGGTGAGGCTAGCAATTGAGAAGGCGATGCACACGGGGCTCGATTACGCTATCGCGTTCTACTCTCAGAGGCGAAGCTCAAGCGCACTCCAAGTTTTTTCGGTAAATTAACGATAAAAATGGCGTCACATACAGGAAAGTTACCAGCGTGATACATTTTGTACAACGTGAAATCTATAATTTTTGATAATGTGAACTCATGAGTTAGGTATAATTTATTTCAACGAATGATGGGACTTACCCTATATGCCATCAATTTAGATTTAGGTTGTTGCGGCGGCTGCATTTAGATAGAAGCGAAATGCTAAAGGCCCGTGTGCTTGCATTTAGGTGCACGTAACAAAACCCCAGGTGGTTGAAATTTCACGTTGTCTTTTTTTTTTTTTGAGAACAGCAGACAAGTAGCTGGGACAGCGCGCGGAAAGATAGAAGGCACGGCGTCTTGTAACAACACTGGCCGTTTCGGTTTGTCAAGGAGAACTTCGCCACCAAGCTCGCCATAATAGCACCGCCTGTCTATGTCACTGCCCGAGAAGTACTTCTCGCAAACGTAGTCACGAGGCGTCAGCTGTCAGTCTTTTCTTGGTATGGCGCGAGCCCACGCTTCCAACTTCAATGGGTCACAATGAACTTTGAAGGTAATTACCTTCTCCTTGCAGGACGCGTACCCACTGCTGCAGTTCGGCACGACACATTTCCGCCCCATCATGAAGAAGCACTGGTCGAAATCTGCAAAGCACTCTCCTTTGTCGCGGCGTAAAAAGCGCGCGCAAACATCGAGGAGTTGGCGCCGCTGGCACAACACGTGGAAGCCTCTGAAAGCGCTTAAGAGAAAGAAACCAGCAAATCGCGAAGGGAACTTTCCCTCCCAAAGTCACCTACGCATGCGCGCGCACAACATGCAAGCGAGGAGCGACGGGCGCATGCATGCGGCGGCAGACGTCGTCTGCCCAGGGGCCACTACTAGCAGTTCGTTTCAAGCGCTGTACGGCCTATAATTCTGGCAGTATCGATTAGTAACTGCAGCTAAAATATCTGTCATATCTACCTATTGATGTTACGTACAGAAATCTTAGAAATTTTACATTGTACGAGGCGCTATCACGATTTTTATGCGCCGCGTCCATAGAAGAGCATGTAAAAGATGGCAACAGGCCAAAAGCGTCATCTGTCGTGCTTCGGCGTAAACTGCATTCCGCCGTAACGCTATCGCGCCGCCCTCACGCGCTGCCGCGGCCTAGACATTCTCCTCCTCAAATACTTCTTTCTCCGTGCCTGTTGTGTTCACTTTAACATACCATTTAGATGTTCCCTCAGTGCCCTGTTCTCTACAGTCACATTAGTGGATAATGTTTGCATAGCACTGCTTGCATTAAAATGTGCAGATGCTGGTACTGATAACACTGGCTGGTACATTTTGCCCCACTGATCTCACGGTGGTAACATTATTACACTTCTCTGCTGTTACCAATAAATGATGTCTGTCATGTTAAAGAGACAAGGCATGCAAACGCGAACACATGAGAGAAGTCAAGACACCACAAATGTCGGGGTGTCTTGACTTTGCCCTGTCTCTTTAACATGAATACTTACCAACTAGCTCAGCTCTCTGTTATTCTAAATGATAGCAGTGTTGCACTCTTACTGTTGTCACTGGACAGGTCATTTTCTGCTGCTCCTCTCTGCTGGTGGCTAGCAATATGTTGCACAGCTCAGGGAATGATTCAGTTGGTGGAAAGAATGCACTTCCACCACTTGCCAGTTTTATTGTTTTTGTTTTTTTCCACCTATAGGTGTAACAGTATGACTACTGTAGTCAACAGTGGTGTGAGCAGTGCTGATAAGTCCTTTGCTTTATAGGGAAACATTTATCAGGCTCCCCAAATCATGCAATCCTGGAGTATCAACACACTTTTGACATCTTTGCTACATCATGAGAACTTTCAAGAAACAAAATGTACTCTTCTAACCAAGAAAAGTAGCACCTTATTAACAGTCAGCACATCTCTGTGGGTGAACAAACGGGTAGCACCAGAAAAGTGTTTATAAAGTTAAAAGACCAGGTTCTGGTTTGTAGGTTTTAAGTCTGCTTTTCTATATATAACTGGTTACATCACGTTTTAAGTGTCTGTCAGCGTGGGCTGTAAAATGAAACCTTTTAGTGCGAAAGCTCTGCTACTTCATGTTTCGCAAGGTGATTCGTCGTGTCATGATGACCTTGAGCCACTGGAGTATAGTCACAATGCAAGACGCACTCGACTGGCCTTGGTAATAGAACAAAAGCGTCACGGCTCAAGTCGTGAGCAAGAGAAATAGGAGAATGCTCTTGGCTCTCGGCCAGCTCGGACGCTGCACTCGCAGCTGCGGCTCTTTCATCCCCCAGTCAATCTCACTCCAAGTCAAGCCACATGATCTGCTGCAGAGGGGCATCAGAACTTTGCTCACAAAGAGCCGCGTCGCTGCAGTGCCACGTGATTAGGCAAAGCTTTAACGGCTGCTTCGCTGACACTTGGTCGGTCGGTCTCGCCACGAATGGCGCGTTGACTGTGCCGTCTGTGCATGCACTTGAGAGCAAGCGACTGGCTGAATCCAGTAGTCCAGTAGATGTAGCTACACGGCAGGCTACGAAATCTCAAGCAAAGGCAAAGTTGCCTGTTGAAACACTGGAGCAAAGGGAGACCAGATTAGCATGTTATAGAGAAGATTACCAAGTGCAGAAGCATGCCAAGATCGAAGCTACTGCAGCAACCGCCTGTGTGCATAGTCTTTGCAAAACCAAGCGAGGCATACCTTTCATTCATGATAACTAGGTTTAAAAGAGTTCAACCTGAGCTAATTAACTTTATATAAAGTTTAATGTGAAAATGTTTTATGCTGGGCTCCACCAAATGTGTGTATGTGAAGCAATCATAATCATGCTAATTTTCTAGCATTCGCAGAAGGTGGCCCCACTTTGGTCTGTCTTGCCTGCACACACCAATCAGTGGGGAACTTCGTCCATTGTTTCATACATTTTTCTACATTGTTAATGATGAGCTATGTACCTGATTTTTTTTTTAGCTTTAGGGATTCAGCATTATCGTCAGGCCAACTTGCTGGAGGTCCGAACTTGGGACTTGAAATTTATTGCAAGATGTCCTGTCAAATTACTCTTTTCTTTCAGTTTTGCTCTGTAGTGCTGCCCAATCATTATTATGAAAGTGAACTAACTTTCCCGTCCATCTATTATTCTGTAAAAGACAAACATTTGCTAGAACTGACAAGCGCATGACTCGGTCCACTGTTGGCTTGATCTTAGACGGCTTCTCACATGCCTTGTTCCCGATCTCTTCCTCTGTCTATTCCTCAAAAGCTTCAACATTGATTGCGTACTGCAAGCAGCATTTGCTCACTTAGCCCTTTGTTTTTTTCAGGCGTGGCAACTGCGATTTGGCCACCTGGTGGGCTATGGGGCCAAGTACTACGCTTATCTCATGTCTCGTGCTGTTGCTGCGTGGACCTGGCACGAACTGTTTCGCGAAGACCCCTTCCGACGGGCAGCGGGCGAGCGTTACCGGCGCGAGCTGCTCTCACACGGCGGCGCAAAGCCTGCACACCAACTAGTCAGCGGTGAGCGCCTCAATTTCGCTCGGGTTTTTGACACTTTCATCCTGCAAGAGAGCGCTGGCACAGTGGCAGTCAATTTTTGTCATTGAACACATCGTCATGGTTGTTGTGGTTCCAGTCAGGAAAGAAAAATTTGCCAGGCTTGTACAATCTGAATTACAAGCAGTGCTGGAGCGCTACCTTTTTATGTTTTTCTTTAGGGCTGCGTTATAACGTGCATAACAACACTATTTGGTTGGTAACAACCTTATTGATATTCTTGCAGAGCTGTTGAATCAAAATGAACCTATGGCCCTTTGCTAACCTGCCGTGGTTAGTCACATAGTTGCAAAGTGATGTCATTATGCTGCTTAGCGCAAGGCTTCAGGTTCTGTACCAGATTCTGTGCTGACTATGAGGTTGCTACGAAAATGGTTTTATGTTCTAAATCGAGAACATGGTTTTGAGTATAGTGTGAGTGTCAATATGAGGCCATCGATTCTGTGAAAATGATCTTGTACTTGTGCGGATATAGCAAATCTTGTTGTGGTGATGGGAGTAGGAAGGAATAGATGCATTATTTTGCTATGTCGGGAAGTTGGGAATGAGCAAAGCCCTGCAACCCAGCACTTTTCTAATTAATGCTCTGAGTTTGTTATTTGGAGACTGCATTTTTATGTTTTTCTTAATTTTCGTGATAAATTAATTGCTGAAAAGCTTAAGTACTGGTAAGCATAAGCAATGATCCATTGCTGCTATAATTCTTTTGACGTTGTGCTAGCCTCTGTTCTTTAAAGGGGTCATGAAGCACCCCTTGGGCTTGTTGAAAAAACACATCCTGCGGAAAGCTGACACGGCTATGAACTGCTCTGCCAAATACTACAGTCGTGCGCGCCGCGTAAAGGCCACAAGCGGAGCGCAAAGTTGCCGTTTCCCCAGGCGCCCTCTTTTCAAACAGAGGCCGGTTCTCACTCTCGTCGGTGGGCGGGGCGTCTGGCAGTTTACGTCGCAAGAGACATAGCATGCTTATTGGCCGATAGCCGACGTAAATCGAGAGCGTCATTCGGATCAGATGCGCTTCTTGCCGCGGGGTGCCGCCACTTGCCGGCGCCGCACTCCTCAATACACGGTAGCCGCACTCGCGCAAGCGAATCACAGCGGGAGAGCGATCGCGTTTCATGACGCGCACTGACGTAACTTCTTTCCCTCGTGTCATCCCTCCCTGTCTAGCTTCGAGTGCGCTCGTCGGCACGAGAAAAGAGAGAAAGCGCTGGGAGCGTGCGCCAAACCCCCGTAACTCCGCTGATTCTTGACGGATTCGAGAAATTTTTGCAGCAATCGATTCGGGAGGCAGTAAACTATGATACTAAGGTCATTAGACCATTACTTGGAAAAGTGGTTCATGACCCCTTTAACTTTCTTTTTTTTTTTGTCAAAATTTCTCATTCTGTTTGTTCATCTGTTTGTGTCTTTGTTAAGCTTTGAGCTGTTCCGGCCGATAACTATCACTTAGATAAGTGGCAATGTGGGCACTATAACTGTATGCACATTTTCTATTTCAGATTTTCTCTCGAAAGAGGTCACACCAGAGAGTCTAGCATCTGTGCTCATCGCAGATATTGACGCAGGCCTCACCTGAAGCCATCTCGCCTTTGCCCAGCTTCCAGCAAAACACTCTAGCTTAAGTGTGGCATCTCTGTTCTTCTCTTAGGGCTAGGAGTCATCCGCCATTTTTCATCTGTGATTTCAGTCTAACCTGTACAGTCAAACATAAATGATAGCTCATCCTGACTTCTTATTCTATTGGTTTATTTATTGAGTGCCTACAATAATAGTACCTTACTTTCATGTGTATAAGCTCCCTGTGAATAATTATCCACATCCACTGTTTCAGTCGTCAGAAATGGAAGAAAGAAAGCATTGACATTGCAGCCCCAAGTCATAAGGCGCATTGACCCATGACATACGACACAAAGACGGTTTATGTGTTCAAGACTGCCCCAACTAGCCCAATTAAGAGCATTACAACATTACACACAACGTCATTCATCTTGTTGTAGAACCTGACATACCTGCTAACACAAAGCAAATTTTCAAGACGATATTGTTTTGTGCAGCAAAATAAACATAACACACTCAGACTAACTCACAAATTGGGTTTTGGGATCACTCCGAGTCACTCATTGGACATTGGATTCAAGCAGGTCCACATTGCCTACAGGCTCTACCTTACTCAGTCTCTTTTTTTTTCAATTGTAGATGTCAGTTTTAAAAAACCCTTATTCAAGACTAGCGTTATTTACCTTTCTTACAAGTGCTTCCAAGACAACACCACATTGCTCTCCAGAATGTTGTAAATATACCGTATTTTCTTGCTTATAACCTGCCCTTGCATATAACCTGCACTACAAATCTACTAACCACAGAAGAATAACAAGTGACAAAAAAAAAATCCTGCATAGTGACATTACCGTGAAGCAGTGCCGGGAAGCTAACTTGCACACCAAAATTCTTGTATAACCCGCATCCCCACTTTAGCCACGAATTTTCTTTGTCTTAATTGCAAGCCATACACCAGAAAATATGGTACCTGACCTGCCCAGGAAAGCAGGGCGGACTTATCTGCACCTGCCTTTGCGCTCCTGTGCTACAGTTCAGAAAGCAGGTGCTTTCTTTCTCTGGCAAAGAAGTTACATACAAATAACAAATGCTAAACATCTTTAAAACAATGCATTCACAGTAGGCTTAGATGTGTGAAGAAAACATAAACTTTATGGTACAGAATGGGCCGGCAGTTTTAGTTTTGGTGGCCTCGCGCGGTGGCTTCAAGACCCTGGACTCTGGTCGCATCCTTGGCCTGCCGGACGGCCCAGAGCTGGTCGTTAGAATTTTTTTATTTTATGTGCATCACAATAGCTTATAACGAGTGAATACTATCTGCAATCTTGGCAATTCTGTAAGTATGTTGCTTAGGTAAAAAATGTTCTAGAGACCAATAAATGTGGAAATTCTTTGTTCATTTGTCCGTGACTGCACGAGTGCACGGCTTTGTCCACGTGGCAAGCACCTGAGTTTTTTCGCAGCTGGAAATATAGCTCGGTCCTCCCTCACTAGCTCTATGTGGTACAAAGCCCTGCCTTGTAAGTAAAATTGTTTGCTGGCCAATTTGTGTACAAAACAATTCATTTTTGATAATGCCACTACAATCTACGACTGTACAGCGCGATCACCACTATATTGCTTTTTAAATTTCCTGCTAGATGCTGAGATGTATTGGTGAATCGACATAGGCAACAGTAGGCTTTGTTAAGACGAGTTCAGTCAGGTGTGTCCCGTGACCATTTCTAGTTTAGACAAAAAAGTTTTATTTTGTGTTTACATTCAGGTGTAACTGCACTTAACGCTACATAAAGTCTCATACATGGAATAGCATTCAAATTATTGAGCTTAAATGTAGCATCAAGCAATGTTGGCACCGCCGCTGCTTTCTACAATGATCACACTGTAGCCCTATAAAACTGTTGCACTACTGTGCATACCATCAGTTTTAATCTTCTCATTGCCTTTCATTTATTGTGATACTACGAACACTCCAGGCATATTTTTGCCGTCGCCATGATGGTCCATACGAAGTCCAAATTGATAACATTGTCTCGTGTGAAAGCAAGTGAAAGCTTTCAAGGGCAGCCGAAAGTAGATAGAGTAGAGTAGACCCTAGAAGCTGTAGCTCATACCCACACTGGGGGATTGGCCAAGAACCGGTTAGTTTTTAAAGGCAAATTTGAAATCGAAGATCATGGCTCAAAAAAAAAAAAAAAACACGCTGGCTTTCTTTCGTCGCATGAAAGGCACATGGGATGGACAGTCAGATAGGAAGGGCTGTGCTGCTCCAGCAACAACTGCGTCCTTTCATTGGCTGGGTGCAGTCCAGGCTTGCAGTTGGGTAGGTTAGAAAGTAGCCAGAACTCAAGCTAAAAGTAGCCAAGCCATTTAACCTTATTGCCAGATTTGTAGCCAAATGGTAGAAAAGCGGTATTGTGAAAAGAGTTTTTATTATTGAACGATGAGTAATACCATTTTGAACGGGCAATAAAATAGAAATAAGAAGACAGTTTTTTTTTCTCCTCTTGCTTGGGCTTCAAGCCATACACAAGTTGCAGATAAATGAACAAATTATTAGTTCTGTGTGCCTGCATATGATCTGTGTGGAATATACTATAGGGTAATTGCCAGAGACAGTAAGATTGGAACATTCCAGCCAACCACTCAGTAGGAACATAAATCATAAAAGAAGGTCGTGCTTGAAGTCGCTAACCGAAAGTGATTAGTAGTTACTATGATGCCAGTCCAGATTCAAGTAGTGATATCTGGTTGAAGATAACGAGTCCAGCTTCATTTTGTTGCGGATCTCTGTGTTGACACGTGAACACGCGCTGTGCCAACGTTTATAAAACCTGGTCCTATCAACGTTGCGCTGTGCATCAGCATTAGTAACTGGCTCGTAGCGTCAGCATCAATGGCGGGCAGCGTTAATAGCGTGTCAGCTACGCGTTTGCCAACACCCGCAAAACTTGGTCAGTTTGATTGCCAAAATGGGCACTTAAACTTAATGTTTAATTTACAAGTTATATTGTGTAACTTCTCCATTTTTAATTTTCATTTACATTTATAAAACCAATGAACTCTTGGCCAGTCCCCCATAGTACGTGTGAGTCGCATAGACCAGTCCAACGAGAACAAGAACTTCCTCATTTCATCTTCACAGGCACGCCGCGTGTTGCTTTGAGGTGCCTCGATGAGCATCAGACTGATGCCAGGGGGAGGACATGCGCATGCATCGGCTGACACGTCAGAAAATTTAGGAAACGAAGGGTAGTCGTTAAGCTTGCTTGGTATTTTATCTACAAATACTAAGAAAAATGGCTACTAAATATGCCAAAATAGAAAGAAGTTCAAAGTAGCCAGAAAGTAGCCATGACGTTAACCTGATCTTTTCGTCGCGTGACGGGGTCGTAAAGTAGCCAATTTGATGCAAAGTAGCCACCAACAGCAACTCTGGTGGTGTCGCGCACGCCTTGTATTGACAGGGATTAGCAAAAACCTTTGTACGTGTTACGTTCTTACCGATCAGTTTGCGTTGAAACAATGAACAGCCCGCTGGTTGCTTTGCACGCAGCAACAGCCGCGATTCCTTGCGTTAGCGCTGCGGTGAAACTTGGCGCCCCCTAATGGAGAACATTGCACACGCCTGTGAATTAAGCTCTCGGCCTTTAGCGCCGAAGCCCGGTGCTCGTAACCACATGCCTTACCAGGTGGCATACAACACTTTTAAAGGGCCCCTAAACCGCCTAGAGGTCGAAATTTAGGTGTGGTGTTGCAGTTGTGCACGGGTCTACAACGAACACGTAGCCGCGAGAATTTTAGATGCGAAGCAGCTGTTGCGCTGGGCTGTGTCCATAGTTCCATTGGCGACTGTCCCACCTAGCATAGCCATCTGAGCGCGCGCTCGCGCCAAGGAGAAGTCTTCCTCTTGTTCTTCGACTGCCACATGATGATACGTGCATAGCACTTTAGGCGCCCGGGCTGCCCTGTGCTGTCCTAGCTTGGCGTAACGCAGACAAAAACATGTGTGCTGGCACGCGCTAGCGCGTTCGGGCCTGTGTAGGGGGCTGGGGAAGACGCTGTGGCCTCTCCCCCTTACACTCTCTCAGGAATCACGTGCGTCGGGGAACGCGATTCTGCAGACGCGCGATGAACCCGCGTGGCGTGCTCCAGCAAGAGTTCGGGATGAGTAACAGCAACAGCAAACAGTGAATTCATGGTGTGCTCCACTTGCAAGGTCGCGTTAACATCGGGCAAGGTGCCCGTGATGAACGGAACTTTAAGTCGACCCATGCGCTGCTTCGCATCGCCGCATGGTTCTCTTTAGTGGGAGACGGTGTAATTTTTTAGATGCGAAGCATCTTGTGGCGTAGTTCAATCCGGTGGTGGTGGTGTGCGGCGTGACCACCCTTACTGCGCATGCGCAAGACCTCTCCCTCTCCACACACCTCCTCTCCACTCCCCCTGCCCTCCCCCTCTCCACTCCCACCTCCCTCTCTCTGCTCTCTGCAATGAGCGCCAGTGAATGTGCCACTGATCTCCACTAATGGAGGTCAGTGGCATGTGCGTCCCCTTCCCACCTCTCTCTCCTCTCCTACGCTCCCCCCTCTCGCGCGCCTGTCGACCGCGTTCCCCGCTCGCCTTGTGAGAATTAACGGCCAGGCTAGAGGGAAGACGCGACGCGTGTAGCGTTTCTCTTCGCGTTCCACGAGGCGAGGTGGGTAGCATGCCCGAGGTCGGTAGCATACCCAACGAATGCCAGCGGAACGCGATCGTGCAAGTGCTCCGGCTTCGCATCGCCTCATGGTCCCCTTTAGCGGGAGATGGCGTGATTTCTTTTTAGATGTGTTGGTGTAGTAGCGGAGTTACACGCGTTTCATGATCGAAATGCGGCTCTCGTTCGTTTCGCGCTTTCTTTCGCTATGCTCCGTTCGTTCGCTCGTCTCTCCTTCTGGCCGAGTGTTCCACCTTGACGCGCGAGGAGGCAAAGCAGGGAGCGCGCGTACCTTCAGACAGACAAACAGGTCCAACGTTTATAGATACTTTTTCAGTTCCGTAACTCCTCCGCCGAAGGCGGCCGCCACCTGCCGCCACTTTTACCCAGGCAGTGAGAGGGCGCCACAGTCGTGAATAGCGCTGTCGCGCGCGCGGGCACACGTGTTCTTTCCCGTGGTTGCTTCGCCGCGTGCGGGGCTGTCATGGAATGTTTTTCCTGGGTGTGTTGGCTGTGCATGCGCGAGGTTACTATCGACGACTTCGGTGAATTCAGACAACCGAGCATTCCTTGCCACAGGAAGTCAAGCAATTTTCAAGCTTTGCGATGCCAACTTGTTTCGTGCCCGGCTGTGCCAGCGGGTAGAAAAGCGGCACTTTTTTGCGCCGCCGCCCGATCCGCAGCATCTTGAAAGCTGGGTGCGAGCTATTTCTCACGCCGATAAACCGCGGAGAAAAACATACAAGACCATATACCATAGCGACCAAGTTTAGCCACTTGTACCTTGCTTAGTGCATTTGAAAGCATCTGTACAAAAAAAAAAGCGTTGTGAAATCCTCGTCCAGAAACATGCGATGAAAGAGAAAATGTGCCAACAGCTTATGTCCATGCCATTCCGTGACCTCTTAGGTGCTTCTGACGACCGTGGGTACTGTGCACCATTACCAGAAGCAACGGCCTTTTGTTACCTGGCAGGCTACACGTGGCTTTCAAATTAAAGAAAACAACGCGTTGCGCGGTCTGCAAATACGATGCCCTTGGTAGGCGGGAGTCCCTGCGGCTTGAGTCCATGCTGGTCACTGTGCGCGAATGTGTCAGTGGTAGCCTTTCAGAGAAACTGCTTGCACGTAAGCACGTACGGTAGAGCGTGCTATCAAGCATGCTAGCAAGGACACATTTTTTGGTGACCTGTTTTGCTGTGTGCTGAATGCTCTTATAACGAGAGGCACAAACACCGTTGGCTTCACTTTTATTTACTGCTTGGAAAACAGCAGCACCATTAGGGCATAGAGAGAGCGCAAGAAAGCAAGCTTTAACAATTAACTGGCAGCAAACCTGCCAACACAAGCGTACCCAGGAAGGGGGTGGGGTCAAGCTTCCTCGTCCGATATTTTTCGATTTTGCATGTGTATATATCCACGCACTCATACAAACACACGCACGAACACACAAAAAATGTGATTGACCCCACCCCCCCGCCCCCAGGTCCGTAGCCTAAATTTTTTTTTTCGGGGGTGGGGGGTACTTTCTGAAAACCTTGACTATTTGAGAACAACACCATGTTCGAATTAATTGACCAAAATGCATGTTGCTTGTCGTTTTGAAACAATACAAATGCGCATAATCATTTCGTACAATGCAAGGCTTTCGAAAACGTCACATAACGCGAAGTTGCAAAATTATTACGCACAGAACATGGTGTGCTCTTGGCTAGACCACATTTTTTCGTGTTAATGAACGCACTAGAATTACTGAAATGATGTGTGTCCGTCAGTTCTCACGAAATCCGGGACACGCTTGCCAACCGCGAAAAATTTTCGGCGAATAATTCGAGTATGTTGATAGAGCAATGTTTGATTCGTACTACAAAATGTTGTAAATTTCCCCGTGTTTGAGAGATGTTATGTAACCCTTAGTTTTCTACGTTTGAAATTCGTATTTTTGGAGCATGCTCAATAGCCAAACTAGTGCAGCCTTAACGAAACGGACATGGAAAAGCGCAGAGCGAAGCGAGCACGCTGTCATTGCCCAAAACTGACGCCTGCGAAGCGTGTCTGTACAGGTCTTTTCAAGTTTGTGAGCAATATAACGCGCACAAATTCAAGTAAATGTCCAATTAATGTTAAGTAAGAAGAGTAAAGACCAAGTACAGTGTTCGCGCAATTCTCATTCGGCCGTTCCCCTCGTTCTCCTAGCGCAAAGCGCGACTGCAGCGCAGCGCTGTGGTGGCGGGTGCGGCGACAGGCCGCCTCCTTCCTACGCGCGCCGCGAGGAGATACGGAACTGAAAAAGTATCTATAAACGTTGAAACAGGTCCTTGCTGCTGCTGACAAGACCAGATTCTACTGGTGACGTCATGACCAACTTTTAGGATACCGAAAGGCCCGGAGAGGCTTAAGGATTGTCTTTTTTTGTGTGTGTGTGTGTGGCGCGCCCGCGGCGCGTAGCGCTGCAGCTGTTGGTCATGGGACTGTTGATCATGACGGCATTTTGATTTCAATGCGCGCGTTTACTTCAAATGTTAGAACAATATTGGAGGTAGTTTAGGGGCTCTTCAAGTCCCACGCGCAAGCGCGCACATTCAAACACTTTGTGAATTTTCACTATGCTGATTGAGTGTTGTCGAGCTGCGCTATTTGCATTGGCAATAGTAATGTACACTAGTCCATTTCTGCTGACGGCGGAGCTGTTTTAAGCTTTCATGCCGTTCGCGTCGACAGAAAAGCACGCGCCATCTTTGTCCTCTTCGCTCCCAGAGCATGTGCGCCGATTTGTCCCGCGTGGGATGCAATAACTCTGATAGGTCAGAGAACGAGTACAGAGAAAGATATAAATTCTTGGCGAACGAAAAAATTCTTGACGAGGCGGCATTCGAACCCGCCTACCCACGATCCGAAGACGAGCATCGTATAACCACTCGGCTATCAAGGCACGCTAGCGGAGCACAACATAGCCTTGTAAAGTATAGTATGTTGAAGAAACTTGCCATTCCCTCACTCACGCACACATTCACGCACGCATACACGCAAGAACACCCCACAAACAGCGATCTTTGTGGGCTGTGTTCTTGCGTGTATGCGTGTGTGAATGTGAGCGTGAATGAGGGAATGCCAAGTTGCGCCAAGTTTCTTCAATATGACGAGTTACCAATTAGCGCAACAATTTGTACCGCGGTAAGCAGCGCATTTATTGCATCGCTACGTTCAAATAACTACGTGCACATTGACAGTCACGGTTGTGTGCTCAAGATGTTATTCTACAAAGCGTGCGTAAAAGAACCGAGCATGAGCACGGTGTCCGGGTTGCGAGCGAGCACCAGAAACATAAACGGTCGATCGACCGTGATTTTGAAGACGCCGGTGCCGCTCGCAGCACGAGCGGTCTCCTTGGCGATGGCTTGGGCTTCCGGCGTCTTCGGACCCTTGTGCCCGGTGCGGAACACGGCGAGCTGCTTGGCCGCCGAGACTCGCAGGCCCACGATGCGCGCCATGTTGACGAAGTCGGCGGCGTCGCTGAACGCGTCCACCACACCCATCGAGGGCAGGTAGTGCTTGAGGTCGGTGAGGCACTTGACCTTCATCCGGGGCATGGTGACCTCAACCAGGCCCCGACGTCCCAGGCGCGCCAGGCAGGTGAGGATCATGGCGGCCGTGAGCTGCTTCTCGAGCTCCTCGAGGCTGGACGTCTGCGCCGGGATGAACATGGCGAGCGAGCGGCGCGGGTCCTGGTACGGCAGATCCAGCACGATGCCCTCGAAGGCTCCGCCATCGTTCTCGGCGAACTGGGCGTACTGGAAACGTCCCGTCATGGACAGCGTCTGCACGCGCTCGCGGAAGCCTCCCGGCCTCCGGCTGTCCTTCTCGGGCTGGAACTCGCCCGTCGAGCGGGTCGCCCCGTCCGCGACGAACCAGCGCGAGCCGAAGCAGAACACGCTGGCCAGCACTACGAACGTGTCCAGGTCGACGCTGTCGCCGGCAAAGACGTCCCTGTTGAAGCAGAACCCCGTCAGGGCCCGCAGGAAGCCGTCCAGCGCCACGCGGCTCTGCTCGGGGCTCTCGGAGAAGTCCTGGATGTGCACGTGCATGTCAAGGCTCGACAGGGGCGCCTTGAACTCTGGGGACACGCTGACGCGCGCGTCGTGGTACAGGCCGTTGTACGAGGTCACGTTGAGCCCTGTTCACGGGAAGCGCAGTAAAAGGCTGTAAATCAAACCGCTCGATGATGGGACAGTAGCAAAGGACAGTGCATGGACTTCTGCGTCATATGATATTCCTGTGGGTCTTTGGAACGTTACGACTGTGTAACGAAATGGATGAAAAACAACTGTATTACATGAACGATAGAGCGCTGCCGGAGCTTTGATAGGACCACGCGAACATTATATGGCCACCGCGCTTAGCCAGCTACAGATTTGGCGAATGTAGTCGCAAATGGGCAGTGTAGAGCACACGAATACGCCGCCATCAAACTGTTTTGCCTGGCTAATTCAACGGAAGGCACAACAAGGTGTTGCCTGCAGGTTCCTCTCCTCACTTTAGTCGAAGCTGGTTGTCACGTACGGGCATGTCTTAGAATGCAGAGGCAGTGGCGTAGCCAGGAGGTGGCACACTGGACCACCCCCTGGCTATTCATAATAATAAACAGCGCGAAAAACCAGAGACAAAAAGGGAAGAACAACACGGGACGAGCGCTGACTGCCAGCTGAAACGTCCCGTGTTGTTCTCCCCCCTTTGTCTCTGGTCTTTCGCGCTGTTTAATTCTATGAATACAGGGAGAAATAGACACAAAATAAAAAGAGAAAAGTAAATATATACAAAGAAGAGATATAGAAAGAAAGAGGGAGCGAATATAAAGAGAGAGAGAAAGGGAAGAAAAAGATAGAAAGAGCGAGAAATAGAAAGAAATAGATGGAGAAAGACAAAAATAGAAATAAACAGAGACAAAAAGAGGTAGAAAAAGAGAAATAATGAGAGGAAAAGAAAATAAAGGCAAACAAGGCAGGCCGCCCACCTCCGCACTTTCTTCAGACTTGGCACCACTAGTGCGAAGCGGCCTTAACTTTTTTTTTCTCTTTCTCTCTCGCTCCATGTTATGCACGAACGCGAAAACGCAGAGGGGGCGTGGTAGAAGTGATCGTCAGCAATCGATATCAGTGTTAACGCAATCTTATTGCCGATGCGTCATGATTTGCGGTGTGTTGATCGGGGATGAGCAACCAAGGTGTTGAATCTTAGCTCCCGGCTTCTCACGGGTGACCTGGTGGCAAGAACAGTGCTCTATACCATAGGCTCTGCCGAGTAAACGCGACAGTCTACTTTTCATACCCGTAAATGCTCATCGGAGTAAACTGTACTGTTAGCTAGCAAAATAGCGGGGGCAAGTGTTGAGAGCAAATTTATACAAGAATTAGGTTATTTCTAAGAGGGGAGTGCAATTGAGTCTAAGAAAAAGGACAGGGGCAACAAAATGTGGAGGCTAAAGCGGTGGCAGAAGCAGGCTCCAATGAAACCGTGACCAATGCTGTGGACAATGTTTGTGCAATTATTGTCACCGACATATCTAGTCGTCTGCACAGTGAACCTCTTAAAGAATTATGAATTGTCGGCAGAGTTTATATACTGGTTACATTTTAACTTATCGTCGACTGCATTGTCGTGGGCGAAAAGATGGTGATGAGTGCAAATAACGGGTTGACGTAGAATAACATTAGCAGAAACTTTAACAGCAAATCAACAGAATGTGCAAGCGTCCGCCTTCGCAATCATAGGAAGTGCTAAGCATCCCCGAATTTTCTAGTGTTAATTTAAATGGGGCTTTATGTATTGACGCTTTCGACGTTGCGTGATATTGCTTTGAGTGAATAGTGCGCTTGATGCGCTTTCTTGATTTGTTGAATAATATTGGGTTCACGTTGATATACCCGTATTTATACCCTTATGTAATGCCTTCCTGGAGGCCTGGAAGGTATTCATAAATAAAAAAGTGCAGCTCCACTACAGCGAAGCTTGAGGAAGTGCGTAGCACGGGCACCCAGCGGTTCCCGTTTCTAGAGTTCCCACTGCTGCGTTTACCAAACCGTCGATGACGAAAATGTTTGAGGTACACATGCAGGGTTTCCCCGACACGAGTAGAATCGTGTTTGGGAGATTCGCAAACTCGGTCCGACATGCGCGCTACTTTTTGCTGCGCTTTATCGACTTCCTGCTTGTTACGGCAGTTGAGATACGTGTCGTCTGCAGCGAGTTCCGTCAGGTTGTTTCCCACTTCAGATTTAGCGTCGT
Organism: Rhipicephalus sanguineus; assembly: GCF_013339695.2. Classification (NCBI taxonomy): domain Eukaryota; kingdom Metazoa; phylum Arthropoda; class Arachnida; order Ixodida; family Ixodidae; genus Rhipicephalus; species Rhipicephalus sanguineus. The sequence goes on from NC_051178.1 coordinate 63,048,615, forward strand.
TGAGAGCCGGTGAGAGAAGTGCGCTGTGCGAGGCGGTGGCGCCTTCTCTTGCGCGGCGCCGGAGTCAGCCGCATGTTTCCGAAACATTTTTACCGATGTTTGTTTAATTATTGCGATTACTTCTTGGTCTGGTAATTATATTATTTTAGATCTTGTTCGTTCATTTTAAACTGGTTTCGAGCATTGCTAGCCTTGTTATGGCCTGTATTGAGCGCTTTACTGTGAGCGTGACCACGCCAAATGATAACCATGGCCCATGGGTGGACGACAACCGGGCCCATAAAGTGCTAAGCACCTAAAAAGACAGGTCGAGGTAGCTGACATTCTATTGAGAAGTGGAATTGGGAAAGTCATTTACCACGCGCATTTACACTGCGCTGGTCCTTGTGAACGTTTCGTTTGTGTCTTCGTGTTGCGTGCGCAAAATTATCATTATGCACACAGAAGAGATTAACTCTTGGTCTCGTATAAGTTAGACAATGCGTCCTATTGTAAGGCAGCCGCTGCAGAAGACGGCAGGGAGCTACTAGTACATACATGGCGTGAAGAAATTAAGAAGTGTGTAGGCAGTGTACGAGGTCGGTTTACGCAAGCTTGGGATAATTGGAGAACAATGGAACAGGCCTTGGTCCTGCAGTGGATATATGCTGATACGGTAAAATACCACTTGAACCAACGTCTACTGAACAAACTATTCACGTGCACGAACTTTTTTTCGATCCCTCACCGAAGCGCCATTGAACGCAATGCTAACGCACTTCAGTTGACGAAATTCAGCGCAGAGCGCGTTTCCACTCTACGAACATATTCCGTGATACCATAAAATGCCTCTCAGATCATGATCACTTTAACAAGGACAGCCTCACTTCTTGTAGCATAGTTTTACTGCGGCCTCCGCGATCAGCTCCGGCCAACGGTTCGCCGGTGAGCTGATCGTGGAATTGTCAGAAAGACTGGGCAGCCCATTGCCTTTTGAGTAGTATGCCACCTGTGACTCAAGTCGAGACATGCTCCATAATGTCTACGGAAGAGATAGTAGCGACCGTACTATCTCTGGAAGAGGAGGGGGAGGAAGAGGCAACCCTTGAAGAGGCAGCACCAATAAAATTCAGCTAAAGAAGCACTGATGCGCTTGGAGAAACTGGAGTCATTTGCTGGCCAGCAGAGTGTTGTGCCGGAGAAGGTTGATGTGAGCTTGGACACAGTGATTCAGTTCACGACCACTGCTGTCTTAAGTGCACAAGTGCAGCAAAAGATGACTGCTTTCTTCACAAGATCCCCAATAAGCATGAATTCACATATAAATGAGGAACATGACCGATAAATTAGCTGAAACTTCATTTCAACACCTGATGTTTCAGCTAGCTTGTGATAACGAGCTGCAACATAGCAGTTTCAGTTAAGCGAGCTTTCACTTTAAAGAGATACTAAACAAAAAAAAATTTCCACCGAGATTTTCAGCAAAATTGGAAGATTGAGTGCTGAAATCGATACACACAACCTTCATTTCAGGCAAAAACTAGCGAAAAATAATGAGTTCATTGCGTTTTTTCCAAACTGCCGCCTCTAGCGGCCGGGCCGTGTAACTAGAGGACGTGACGTTTAACGCCCCGGAAACGGGCGTGGCCCGCGTCTATCAACCCATTCTCTTTCCACAATGGTAACCGCTACGAAGGGTAACAGCAGCGGGCATATCTCAGCGCCCTTGTTGAAGGGGGAGAGAGATGTAAAGGAGGTGGAGAAAGGGAAGTAGCAGGACAGGAAAATGTGCTCCTCGTATCCGTCCTGGGGACAAGTAACGCCACAGGTCGACGCGCAGCGCAGCGCGCTGACAGTCATCCAAAAATACAACCAACTGCTCAAAAATATGTGAAATTAACTGTTTATCAGAACAGTGGCGTCTTCCTAGTGAAAATTCGTTGTTTTCTTCATCTCTTTCTGATTTTTGTTTAGTATTTCTTTAAAGGGAAGCCGAAAAAGTTTTAGAATGCGATAAAACTTTGTGGTTAGCAAGGACCGACATTACTGTCGACGATGTCGTAATTTTTTCCGCGGTTGTTGCAAAAGCAGCTTTAGAATACACGAAAGAAAACTGTCTTGCTCCGCCCACGCGAGTGCGCCGGAAATGTAGGCGTAGAAACCTACGTCATCTTCGGTTCCTTTGGCGTATCCGCGCTGCACTCCGATGGAAGGTTCCCGCCACTCACCGATCAGAACTGCGAGAGCGCTGTTTATGTGACGAAGGCTCAAGTAAATGTAGCGAAGCTGAAAGTTCTGGAACTGGATTACGATACCTAGAATAACGACAAACAGCCGAGTGCAACGTGAACGAGCGTCTCTCGTGTCTTCAACCGTGGCCTCCGTGACTAACTCGTGACGTGCCGTTGCCAGATTTAATCGAGTATACTACGCTTCAGCAGTGCTGCTGTTGCAGATGACGCGGCGTACCGAGGATGACGTCACCGCGTTCGCTCAGCATCTCAAGAAGCTCTGCTGCTACAGCCTGTGTTTTTTGCCAAAAAGAGTGCTAGTTGCGTTCACTTTTGAGAACTCCCACATCGCTTTTCGAATTTAGCAGGCATCAAACTGTCCTTACACGCTCCAAAGACATTTTTTTCCAAAAAGTGCTTCAGCTTCCTTCCCTTTAACAAACTTTTTCCTGAGGTTCCTTTACGTTCGTTCAAGTGATGTTTCACTGCATATGCGTCTTACTGACGAGGCGTGCCAACCTACCTGAGTGCGTATGGCGGGCTTTGCGGTAGTCCCGGCAGAACATGCGACTCGCGTGGCAGTCGAAGCGAGAGACGATCTCGCCGTCGTCGTCCGTGCAGAGCACGCGCGCTATCTGCCGCCGCGTGTCCCCACCCGAGCCGTGGTACATGACGACCAGCATGCAGGCCAGGTACCACGGTGAGAGCAGCACGTTGCCCCCTTCCTTGCGCATGCGCAGATACAGGTCCAGAGGAAACTGCAGCATCGGCCCAGCCATCTCGGGCTCGATGTTGAAGGGGGTGCGCAGTAACCTGTCGTCGAAAACGCAGTTTGATTAACATTTTTGCCCCTCCCTTATACGAATGGCGACTTAATCAAATCGGGCTATTGCCAAAATGTGGACAAGGACGATAAAAGTACGCTTATTAGTGGCTCTGAAAGCACTTTTGAAACGAAGAACACGTTTTCATGGGACGGACATCGTAAACAAGCGGTCGTTGAGTTTTCTTCACCTAAACGTAGAGCATCTTTGGTGACATGGATATAGTGTACTAGAATAATTCTACTACGCTATAGACATGGAATGCTTTTTTGTTCGATGGCGGCTCATGATGTTTGCTGCGTTGTGGCTAATCACTCTTGCGAGAGCCTCCTGTAGCATGGCGGCTCCCCTTCGGCCCAGAGGATTTCTAAGAATTTACATTAAAAGGAGATATCAAATTAAAGTTGATTAGCTAATTGCTCTTAATGCCGCATTAATAAACGTGAGAAAATTACCAGAAATCCGCCACGGCGGTCTAGTGGTTATGGTGCTCGGCTGCTGACCCGCAGGTCGTGGGATCGAATCCCGGCCGCGGCGGCTCCATTTTCGATGGAGGCGGGAATGCTTGAGTACAGTGTGCTTAGACTTAGATGCACGTTAAAGAACCCTAGGTAGTCGAAATTTCCACAGCCCTCCAGTTCGGCGTCCCTCATAATCATACTGTGGTTTTGGGACGTTAAACCCCAACAATTATTATTGCTAGAAAGTTACCAGAAAAGTAGTGAAAACGATACAGTTGACGACAACGGCCTCAATTTCCCGCACCACCTTGCTGCGACAGTTATTCAGAAGCGTATTTAATCTCGCCCGGCAGCGGATAAATGTTAAGATATGATTTTACTTAAAAAAGCGGCTCAAAAATATTTGGTACGCCCGTACCAAATACATATAATATACATTGATAACGTGCAGGGTTGATGAAAGTTCGTAGGCCGCGCTGCATGGAATAGTGAAATAGTGGCCTAGGAACTTTTGACCACCCCTGTACATATTGCAAAGTGGTTGAAGTTGTCCAATAATGCGAATATATAAGATTTGCTGAATGTGTCACACGTGTGGGTTGATTATTTTATTCTTTACACTAAAAGAAGGACTCGTTGTCGACGAATACCGCATAGACTAGTGTACGGGCCGCACCCTTACCTTGGCAGCCTCAAAGTGGGGGAAAAATTAGACGTAGAAGCAGTCGCGTTTGGTTCCCCGATGCTGGGGTCACTTATGCACGCAACTTCAAGACAGTGAAACCTCGAACGCTACGTATGACACCAGTGCTGGTGACACCGACGATGACGTGGTTCACGAGTGTGCTGGTGAATCGATCGTAAGTGGCAGTAAAGGTGAAAGCGAAGATGAATAGCTAACTGTGCCGCGTGCATTAACGAATCGGTAAAGCTGTTATGAAAAGGATAACGCTCACCTATGGGGTGATGGGGGCGAGCATTGAGGACTAGGTAGATTTTGTAGTCGTAGCCTGGAAAGTAACTACACCTGAAGGTTCAGCCCGTCTAAGAGAGGTGCCTCATCAAAATCACGAAAAAAAGAAACATGGTCGATCCCTCCGTCATAGGAAGCGCTCTGACACGAAAGTCAAACGTGTCCTCGTAGAAGTGGTTGAATGTTTATTATACATTGATATACTACTACTACAAATAAAATAATATTGTCTGGGGTTTAACGTTTCAAAACCACGATATGATGATGAGGGATGCCGTACTGGAAGGTTCCGGAAATTTCGACCACCTGGGGTTCTTTAACGTGCACCCAAATCTAAATACACGGGCTTCAAACGTTTTCGCCTCCATCGAAAATGCAACCGCCGCGGGCATTATAGAGGGGAGTGAGTAAAAAGTGGAAGCAAAAGCAAACAGGAAACTCAGCAACAGTAAATAACGACAAAAGTTTTTCGGCCCAATAGCCTCTATACACTAGCAGTGGTCTGATATATGGGAAACAATGTTACAACAAATAGTTTTTTTTCGTACTTTCGACTGTTTATACGTATTTCGAGAAGTACACGTGGTGCACGGAGTGCGTTATAATTTTGATCTAGGTTAGCGTATTTATAACAAAAGTAACAAATTGGGCTCTTTTCTCTATTTTTCTTGCAGTGGCAAAGTGATACTATGCTGAAAACAGGTACTCCATACCCAGAAGGGTACACAATTGGGTTTGATGGTAGAGCATACTTTATATTTCAATAGAGAGCGCAATAAAAACAAAGTGATGAGAGCGTTCTGTTTGTCTCCTCTGTTCTTATCGCGCTCCCTGTTGAAACTCAAGTCATGCTGCAAATCACTTTTCTTGCTACAATATCTGCTACCAAACGTTCTTGATGATTCCCATTGTATTCGTAGAAAAATTATCACCGTATACTCCTGCTGAATAACCGTTCATCGTACCCAGTATGTCCTGGTCAACTGTTACCACAGTGAGACCCTTTTGTACAATAATAATATCTGGGGTATTACGTCCCAAAACCACGATATGAGTATAAGACACGCCGTATTTGAGGGCTCCGGAAATTTTGACCTTCTGGTGTTCTTTAACGTGCACTGACATCGCACAGCACACGGGCCTCTACAATTTCGCCTCCACCGAAATGCGACCGCCGCGGCCGGGATCGAACCTTCGGGTCAGCAGCCGAGCACCGCAGCCACTGATCCACCGTGGCTGACGCCCTTTTATACAAGGAATTACCTTAGAATAAAGCATACTTGTTAGCGTAGCATGCGCCAACAAAACGTAGATATTTGCTACTTAAAACGCCTTGCTGTCGATTCCATCTGCGGGCAGCACCACCTACATTACTGGCTCGGGCCCCTGTCGGGCCCGATCTGGGGTAGGTGAAACTTTTTCTCGGGTTAGGGCCGGCCCCGGATCTCGCTTTTGAGTCACCGGGCCGGGTTCGGGCGGGTAAACTTCAACGAGTTCCGGGCTCGGGCCTGGCCCGGGCCGAGGATCACGGCCCGTGCAGTGCTCTAATTGGTGGTGGTAGCAACTTTATTAGGAACTCCGGCAAATTCCTGGCCTGGAGGACCGAGGAGGACCGGAGACCCTGTCTCCTCGCCGCCTCACGGGCTTGCTGGATGGCCCACAATTGATCTGGCAGGTTTCAGCTGCGCAGCGCGGCCGTCCACCGCGCTGCAGCTTCATCTGGGGAGACTGCATGTTCTTCGCCTCTAACCGCGCATTCCCAGAGAATGTGCCTAAGAGATGCGTGAGTCCAGCCGCATAATTTGCAGTTATCGTCTGAATAGACGTCTGGGTATATCCTCCTGAGGTGAACGGGGTTGGGGAAGGTCTGGGTTTGTAATTGCCTCCAATCTACCGATTGGGCCCTGCCGAGTTTGGGGCTTGGGGGTGGATAAATACACCTGTATTTTTGATAAAACTTTGTGATGTCACAGTATCTAGTCATTCTGTCCCACTCTGTCCAGCCCTCCACTGGATTTCCATCCCCCGGAGAGGACCTTTCTACACGAGCGCGGAACGTGAGACCTCGCGCTACGCGATGAACCTCTCCATTGAGGTTGGGTACGGGGGTGTGGGGGGACGTATGAGCCGGGAACCATATAATGTGTCGTTCTTCCGTCTCTTCAGAGGTGATATAATTCGCGTCCGCTTTGAGGATAGCCGCGGCCTCTGGTGAAATTCTGCCTTGTGCATAATTTCTGACCGCCGCCTGCGAGTCACTTATTATATATCTGCAACCGGGGCAAACGATGGCTAGGGCGATCGCCACTTCTTCCGCCGCCTCAGGGTTTTTGCCGCGTACACTACACGAGCTGACCAATTGTTTATCAGTATTGAGGACTGCCACTGCGAATGCACGTCGATCCGCGTATTCTGCTGCGTCTACAAACAGCGCTTCCTTGTCTCTACCGAATGCTTGTAGTAAAGACCTGGCTCTACTCTCTCTTCGACCCTGATTGAGTTCGGGATGCATGTTCTTAGGTAGGCTAGCCACCTGGAGCTTTTCTCTGATCGAGCTGGGGAGGGATGTCTTGTCGCCGTGCTGCTTGTGATAGGATATCTCCAGTTTGTCCAGGATGCTCCTGCCCGTTCGTGTCCTGGTTAGTCTCTCGAGTTGCGAGATTTTTTGTGCCTCCATCAACTCTTCGAGCGTATTGTGGATGCCCACCTGTAGTAGAAGTTCCGTGCTTGTGCTATCAGGAAGGCCCAGCGCCATCTTGTGAGCCATCTTTTTATTCTTTTCAGTTTTTGTATTGATCCATGCTCCCCAGAGGCGCGTGCAGGGTTCCCCGTTTGGGGAGGGGGGGGGGGCAAAGTTTCGTCGCAGCTCCCCCCCCCCCCCCGGTTGGCCGAGTCCAAAGACAGCATGCCACAACGAATGAAAAAAAATGAAAATGAAGCGATGACGTGCTTCTCACAATGACGTGCCTTTGGTCCCTGGCTTTCCTGAGAGAGAGAGAGAAAAAACTTTATTTTTAAAATCAGTCAATTACGTCAGGCATTGCCCGTCGCCCCTAGCCGTCGGCCGGAATCCCTTGAGACACGGCAGCAGCAAGGGCTTGACTGATGAGGTCCCGCTGGACGTTGGGGTCTGGGTTGCGGAGCAGGGCCTCCCAGGATTCTAGTGTGTGGGAACCATCGTTCTGACTCGGACATGTCCACACCATGTGGACCAAATTCGCTGCCTCATCACAAAATTTGCACTGGGACCGGAAAACTTCTGGGTGCCACTTGCTGTAAAGTACGGGGTTTGGAAAAACCCCCGTCTGCAACTTTCGCCACATAACCTCGTCTTTCTTATTGAGCGATCTATCCGCACCTGGGTATACTTGCCGATTCAGCCTGTACTGTGTTACGATTTCATGATATGCGAGCATATCCTCACTTCTTTTTCGAAGTTCGGTAACTGGTGAGGTTCCGGGGGTCGACCGGTAAGTGAGACCTCGGGCGACCGAATGAGCCTCCTCGTTCCCTCTAAGTCCCTGGTGAGCTGGTGCCCAGACGAGCAGAATAATCTCTCTGGGTCTTCCTAACGTGTTTAATATACGGACGGCAGTCTCCGTCACCCTTCCCGATTCATAATTCCTCACGGCGTTCTTGGAGTCGCTGATGACCACCCTGACCCCCTTTTGGCTGATGGCCAAGGCTATGGCCACTTCCTCGGCCTCTACAGTCTCAACATCACTGACTGTGCAGCACGCCATCAGGGCGCCGTTATCCCTGACTGCCACTGCCGTGTGTGCCGCTTTGTTCTCATACTCCGCTGCGTCTGTATACAGGACGTCCTGTCGACCGGTGTACTTGGCTTGTAATGCCTCTGCCCTGGCTTTACGTCTGCCTTCGTGAAAGGCAGGGTTCATGTTTCTGGGTAGCGGAGGTATCTTTATTCTCTCCCTGATCTGTCCCGGTATGTCTTTTGAGCGCACTTGCTCACGCTTAGGCTCGTAACCCAATCTCTCTAATATTGCTCTCCCCGTTTTAGATCCGAGTAGCCTTTGATGCTGTGCGGTAACGGTAGCCTCAATCAGCTCATCGAGTGTGTTCGATACGCCTAATTTCATGAGTCTGTCAGTGGACGTGTTCGGGGGAAGTCCGAGCGCGACTTTCACACTTTTTCTGATAATGGTATCGAGCTTGTTCCGCTCCGCTTGGTTTAATTTGAGGTAAGGTGCCACGTACACTATCCTACTTATTATGAAGGTTTGCACGAGCCTAAGAAGGTTCGCCTCTTTCATCCCAGCGTGCCTGTTCGCTATTCGTCTGATGAGACGACATGTCTGATTTGAACTGGCTTCTAACCTGGCAAGCATTTCATGATTCTTCCGGTTAGCCTGAATCCTCAGCCCGAGAACGCGGATACTGTCGACCGCGGGGATCTCTGCGCCATTAATATACAAGTGGATGCCCACTTCAGGCTGCATGTGGAGCCGCCGTTGTCCGGGGGGCATGAGGAACAGTGCTTCCGACTTTTCGGCTGAACATTTAAGTCCTTTGGGTTTCAGGTACTCTACGATTTTATCAATGGCGTTTTGCAGGGAACTTTCAATTTGCCCGTCACTGCCCTTGTTAATCCATAATGTTAAGTCGTCCGCATAAATGGTGTGATTTAGATTCTCAATATCTCTTAACTGTTCAGGCAGTTTCAACATCACAATGTTGAAAAGGGTTGGTGATAACACCGAGCCCTGCGGCGTCCCCCTGTTACCTAATTTAATGTCCTCGATGGCTTCTTCCCCTATCTTTAAGGTGGCTTTCCTGTTCGAAAGGAAGTCCTTGATGTAGTGGTAAACTCTCTTCCCGACGTTCAGTGAGGTCAGATTCTCTAAGATCGACACGTGCCTCACGTTGTCAAATGCCTTTGCCACATCTAACCCCACGATCACTTTTGTGTCTCGCGTTGGCTTCTCTATAATTTGGTCCTTGAGCTGTAGCATGACGTCACATGCCGATAGTTTTGGTCGAAAACCGATCATGGTGTCAGGATACAAACCATTTTCTTCCATGTACCTATTGAGCCGCGTCTGAACGACATGCTCCATAAGCTTACCCACGCAAGACGTTAGCGATATCGGTCTGAGGTTCTCGAAACTCAGTTTTTTACCCGGCTTGGGAATGAAAATGACGTTTGCGAGTTTCCACTCCTGCGGTATCGTCCCCTTTTCCCAACACTCCTGCATGTACGTTGCGAGGTTAGCGATGGACCTATCGTCTAAATTACGGAGCATTTTGTTGGTCACTCTGTCCGGCCCTGCCGCTGATTTAGTCCTGAGCCGATTAATCTCCGCTCTCACCTCAGCCAGGGAGATAGGGGCGTCTAGGGCGGAGTTTTCTCTCCCTCCGTAATCCGGGAGTGGTTCAGATCCGGCGGGGGTTGATGTAACGCTTCCGAACTTCTTCTAGGAGTTCCTTCTTAGAGCCGTCAAATTGGTGCGCCATCCTTTCCAATTGCTGTTTAGACGCTGCCTTTGTGCTATCCGGATCTAAGAGGTGGCGAAGAAGTCGCCACGTTCCGGCGGTGCTCATATTCCTATCCATCTCCTGACAGACGTTCCCCAATTTTGCTTCGTGAGCGTGATGGCGTGCTCTTCAATTTGCCTGTTTAAAGCCGCTATTTGTTTCCGGATATTCCGATCCCATCTCCTCCGTTGAAGTCGGTTCTCTAACCCTTTCTTTTTCCTCCAGAGATTTACTAATCTCCTGTCTACCACTTCGTTGTCCCCTTCGGTTTCCACCACTTCGGTGGCTGCCTTAACAGTCCGCAGTACCCCATCGCACCACTCGGCAATGTCACAGATAGGAGTCGGGTCGTCCCTAAGGTCCCTGAAAGAGTCCCAATTTACGGCCTCTACCCTCCGTTTCCGAGGTGTTGCCGGGCCTCCCTCTACCACCACTTCTATGATCTTGTGGTCGCTGCCTAGGTCCTCGTTCGTGTTGCACCATGTGGCACTAGTGCCGCTACCCGTCAAAGTGAGGTCGGGAGATGTGTCAACCGCGACACTATTTCCCTTCCTCGTGGGCTGCATCGGGTCGGTTATTAGATCCAGATTATGAGTCTGTATGTCGTCCCACAATTTTCTCCCCTTAATTGAAGCCTGCTTATATCCCCATGCCGTGTGGTGAGCGTTAAAGTCCCCGACGATCAGCAACGGGTTGTTCCTAGTCTTACGTCGCGTTGTCGCAAAGAGATCCCCAAAGTCGCATCGCCTTTGTCTGGGAGAGCTGTATATATTTAATATGAACAAGCTACCGTCTTTCTTTTTTCGTGGTATCAGTTCTATGAGAACGTGATCGACGTGTGCATTCCCGATGTCATGCTGCACCGCCGTAACATTTCGCCTGACCAGGGTGGCCACCTGCGTGCTTGCGCCTTCGCTTACGTAGGATTTATAGCCCGGCAATGTCGCCTTTTTCCCGCATTCCTGTAATGCTATTACCTCCGGTCGATCCCCTTTCCTCAGGAATTCCTGCAGGACCGCACGCTTGCGCGTGAAGCCTCTGCAGTTCCATTGCCAAACGGTAGTTTTACTGGATCTGTGAGCCATGATTGTCATTAAGGTTATTCATCGGCTTGCCTAATACTTGTTGGGTGAGCTGTTCATACGCACGGTCCCTTTTCGCGAATTCCGTTTTAAGTTCTTCAGTGAGTTTATTATCGCGCTGATGTAGCCGCTCCGTGAGATTGTTATCTCGCTGATGCAACTGCTGTGTGAGATTTTGGAACATACCCAACATCCGTTTCTCGAAGGCCTTACGCCATTCATCGTCCTGGGTAGATTTGGCCTCAAAGTTAGCCTCCAGTTTTGCTATTTTCATGTCTATCACTGCTTCTATGTTCTTATCTATCACGGGCTTTTCCACCTCTTTCGCCCTCTTCTTAGCTGGGGGCGGCGCAGCGCTCTGCTCCTCCAACACTTCTACATTTGGCTTCTGTGGCACTTGCGGTTGGGAAACCAGTGCTGTGTTAGACGACTTAATCGCTATTTTAAGCTCCTCTATTTGCTTAGTCATCACCGCTAGCTGCTCTTTAAGCACGCGATTTTCTTCCTTAATCACAAACATTTCTTCATCCCGTTTATCCTGGGAGGCCCTCTCTCCCCAACCCACCTTACGAATCGGCGACGTGGGTCTCCCACTGTTGAGGACAGCACCGCCGGATGTCCCCTCAGTCACTGGACCGGTCAACGGTGGCTGCTCTCCGTCCTGCCTTTGCGGTAGTCGTGGGAAGGAACCTGCCCTCCCTCTCGACCCGCTCCGGTGTTTCGACCGGCTCCTGGACCTTCCTTGATTCTCTTCCAGTCTGCGCGTTTGCTCTTGGGCCTCCTTCGTCTTCCGCTCTTCCTCTTCCATGCGCCGCCAGGCCTCCCACTGCCTCTTCTTTATCGTGTAAGGGGTCCTGAAAGCTTCTTTGCATTTCCGGTCCGCTGTCAGATGACCTTTGCCACACAGCTTGCACTTGGGCTCACATGCGTGGTCCTCAGGCGGAGCTGTCATTCCGCATCCCCGGCAGTGAACTTGGTCGCTGATACACACGTCCGATCTGTGTCCTAGCTCACCACATCGGTAGCACACCTCGTATCGTTTCTTGTAGAGCACGCACTTCAGAGGTACGCCGTAACAGTACATCCACCTGGGAACTGTCTCGTTCTTGAAGATGATGACTGCCGAACTGGAGTTGCCCAGCTTCCTAACGCCAAGTATCGGCGGGTTCCTCGGGTTACCGAATGCCTCTGTCAGTTCCTCTATTGTCAATCTCGGGTCGATGCCGCGTACCACACCGCGCCCGCTATCCTCATGCGGCGCGAGGTACGCCGTGACGTCGTAGTTCTTGCCTTCAATCTCGATAGACTTAATCCTGGTCACCTTCCAGACAGTGTCCATGTCTGGAGTGCTGAAAATCAGGGTGCCTTGCTTGTCATTAACAATCAGCACTTCCTTTTCTTGTCCCTTAACCCAAGGAATTTGCGCTGCCATGCGTACCGCCGCACTCAGCCTGGTGTTCGGAACTTTGGCGAGCGCCAGCCCGCTCTTCGGACGAATGATTATTTTGTAGTCGTTTGCCGGCAACCGCGGGAGGTACGACGCAACTGAGCGTTCCGCGATCTTGTGCCCCAGCTTTTTGTATGCGGCGTTCGCCGCCGCCGTCTTCATCTTGTCTTCGCCGGGCTCGGCTCCGCACTCTGTCCGGGCGTTGCCGTTCTGGCGTCCTTGTCTGTCATCTCTAGCGGAGTCCTGTAGCTCTTTGACATGTCTTCCCACTTTCGTGATCCATTCCGCGGCTCTAAATTCTTCGGGGGTAATTTCAGTACCCTCCACGGTCACCTCCATTGCCGTCGGGTCTCCACAACGGGGCTCCGAAGGAACGCCGGGGGCGTCGGCCACCGCCGAGCCGCCGCGTTTGTGCACCGCTAGCGTTAGGCTGTGCTAGGCGGAGACGCAGTCGACATCAAAACGGCCATAAAATGTCCAAAAACCTACTCACAGTCCTGAAACCATGGTCTAGATGATCCCGAAAGCTGCAGACAGGCAATCACACGAGTTATTTTTCTGTAACTGCACAATTTCCACCAGACAAAACAACTTTCCACAGAGCTGATGTGAGCCACATCCGAACTCTCTGGCCCCCTGGTGGATCTCCCCGGCTTTCCTGAAGATTGGAAATAAACAGTTCTTGGAATGCAACATCAGGGTCTTCAGCCGCCATTATCGTAAAGAACTAGAGTGGTCATAAATGAGTAAACCTTTGGGGCAGACTTTGCGCCCCTCCTCCTAGGTGATTAGGGGTAGGGCGTCCTCCCTGCCCTCTTTGTGCGTACGCCTATGATAATACTCCCCGCCCCTCGAAAGCTTTGTGCACCTAACGTGGTTTTGCACTGCCTTCGGAGTCCGAACCACTGCAAGCTTTCTGCACCTCACCTGGTTTGTACTGCCTCTGGGATCGGCACAGCTTTGACCACGCGATGATTTTTCGTGATGACGTCATAACGTGATGTCATGAAGAAGTCATGAGTGACGTCACGTGATAATGTCATCAAGCCGCGCGCAGTCTCTGATCACGTGATTTTTAACAGTGAAGCTCTTAAGCTAGCCGTTAAATTGTATGCCGTATCACGATTCTTAAACGGGTACGTGCCATAGAAATGGGGAAAGTCCCACTACTCACCACTGGTCCACTGAAAGTGAAGGCAAAATCTATCATCATCATAAATGGGCATGTACCGCAGAAATTGGGTAATTCCCACTACTCACCACTGGCCCACTAAAAATGAAGAAGGCAACAGTTAGCCTAAAAACAAATGGCTGCGAAGCGACGGCGGCGCGCCGAAGACGCCGAGTACGTACAGCGAGAGAATGCTAGGTAACGGGAAAGGCAGCAGCGGCTGCGTGAAGACCCCAAACCGATGGAAGGTCTACGCGAACCACGACGTGAACGTAGATCTATAAGAGGTGAGAACGCTCGGTTTCAGCGCGAGTTTCTGTTTCTGGAGTTCGGAGATCCGTGTCAAGTCTGTGACTGTGTCTGCGCTGAGAATCAACGTAGAAGCAAAGTAGCAACGATCTAGAAGCAACCTAGAAACAACCTGCATCACCTAGCTAAGGCCTAGAAAAACCTAGAAGCAACCAGATTAGTCTTCAGAATCGTCCAGTTTTGCTGTTTCAAGCCTTGCGCGGCTTATAGTGCAAGCTTCGCCAATTTTTTGCATTGCGTCGTTTGTGGTGGCACCACCGCCGACGGTCAGTTTTCTCGTTTCATGAGGCATCTAGGGCTCCCGCCTTAAAAATACAACTTTTAAATTCAAACAGCACCATCAATTTCGCACCACCGTGCCGAAGCGTATCTCAGAGGCCACCTGGAAAGCAGCGCGTGGTTTAGATATGCTCTGCCAGGAGCCCGAACGATCTCAGCCGCTGACAATCTTTCAATGAACACCAATTTTCATTAATTATCCTGACACTTAATCGGCCCTTATCTTAAGGAAAAAAATGCTCCGATATTATGTGTATCCAGTATAACTCTTAACGTGAACCATAACCATCGATTTATATTTTTAATAAGACTTTTTTTAATGTTCGGGAAACCGCAAGTAAGTATCCTACTGGAAATTCTTCGAAGATTAAGAGTGTCACTGAGTACTCGTGCCACCAAAAAGTGCGACCCTCATAAGGCTATATTTTATGAAGTTATGCACGCAGGCGCAGATGCACTAGAGCTCGATCGGAGAAAGAACGTTCACGTACTTCTCGATTTCGCTGCGTGGTTCCGGCGGCTCCGTGGTCTCGGGCGCATAGGATGCGTCGTCCGTCGTGCTCTCAGTGCTGCTGCTCACGTAGGTGCACGTCGAGGAGCTCGAACTCCAGACGCTCAGACGCCTCGATCGCTGCGAGGACAGCTTGCGATGGACTCGATCACCCGAACGCCGAGGCATGGCTGCTGCTGCTGGCGACCCGGAGATCACAGCTGCTTCTTGTTCTCGTGCCGGCTGAGGAACGTGCCGCGAGACGCGCATTCTGCGTGAAGTGCCTCGATGCGTGCGCCCCCCTGGAAGAAGCGCGCATTACGGCACCCTAGTGGTCTCTGTTGTGGGGCGCCATCTGTTTGCCTCCGCAAGGCTCCAGAACAAAGAACCATTGCTTCTAAGATTATGCCTGCATTTTACCAACGACCGCTTTGGCCAATGTCTTGAAGACGAAACATGCATAGTGTTGAATTTTCAGTGCATACCCGGCGAGAAACAAAACGCACAACTGTGCTCGCTGGCGTTGAACTCCTGGGCCCGCCTCTGCCCTACTGCTCTTTATTTCTTTCTTTCAGGCTAGGTGGCGCCACCAAGAAGTCACATATGAAACACCTCCCCACCCTAAACTGTTTCTAGGAAGAGTATTGACACACTGGCGGCCTCACTCGTCGAGATCTGCGGAGTACCGCTGAAACAGCAGTGGCCTGAG
Organism: Rhipicephalus sanguineus; assembly: GCF_013339695.2. NCBI lineage: Eukaryota > Metazoa > Arthropoda > Arachnida > Ixodida > Ixodidae > Rhipicephalus > Rhipicephalus sanguineus. Next base: position 63,064,066 of record NC_051178.1, read on the forward strand.
GCGCCAATGGTGCAGGTTGCGGTGCCAGACAATGGCGTCGCTTCTGCATCCACTGGAGATCCGCTAACTTGTTCAGTCTCTGCATGAGGAGATAGCATTCTTCCAGGTGAGCCACAGTAAGGAGGCTGAAAACTGTCATCCGGTCTGATGGGGTCATTATGCCGATTGCTGCTAGACCCATCAACGAGTTCCAGTTGCACGGACGATGGATTTGTTGGGTTAATCACTGTAGCTGGCAGCCATGAAGGGCCTGGTCTGAAGTTCTTTACAAGACTGTGTGAACCTGGTTGTGGCAACTCAGCTTGACTTGCTCCCTTATCTTGATGTAGTTTTACAGCGAAAGCTGTTATGAGATTATTTCCAGGGCCGTTTTTGGCGCCGTAGTTGTCCGCTGCCGCCGCCGGTGTCCGCAACCACTATCGTACGCAATAGGAAAAAAGGGGAATAAGAAAAAAATCCCAGGATGGAACGAGGTTCGAACCCGGGCCCTCTGGGTGGGAGCCCATTGTTCTACCTCAGGGCCATGCCGGTGCTTGAAACTGCGTTGCAGAAAGACCCTATACAGGCTTCATGTCGGGAAGGAACCACATTAACATATGTAATGTAGTGTGGTAGAAGAGTTAAACAACAACCAGGCGTCACACAACGCGAATTCTGCAGCCGGGCGTCACTCAATGCGAATTGCGCAACGAGTGGGTTGTTGAATGCTTCCAACCCATTACAAAGGCCTCTGCGATAATTCTTCATCGTCATCAGCCACAGCATCAACAAAGTGCACATAATGCCTTATGGGTGTTTAGCGAGTACCACGGTTCTCCGCAGAATGACGAAAAATTGCATAATGGCTGCTTCCCTACCTCACAAAAATTATGATGATTTATAGCGTAGTGGGTTCCTCGCAAGTGCACTTGTATTGGTTGCCAAGGAAGCCCATAAGGCTCTGATGATCCATTTCCTCAGGCTCTCAATAAAGTTAATTCCCTCTCTCTCTCGCTTTCCGTTTCTCCGGTTAACGTATGTTATAAAACGTGGTGGGACAGTTAAATAACGACCGGGCGTCACACAATATGAATTACGTAACTAGTGGGTCGTTTAAAGCTTCGAAACCATTACGAAGAGCTCAGCCATAATTCTTCATCGTCATCAACCGTCGCATCAACAAAATGCACATAATGCCTTACAGATGGTACCTCGCTTCTCCGCAGAATAACAAATAATGTCGTGGTGGGTGCTTCCCAAATTCCCAAAAATAATGATTTGTGGCGTAGTGGGTACGTTGCTAGTGTACTTGTATTAGTAGCCACAAAATAGTCTATAACGGGCTCTAGAAATGCCACTCTTCCAGCTTTCGCTGTGACTGCTGCGCTTTCCGCGCAGGCCTGGCGTTTCTTTTTTTTTGCTTCAGCTGCTTCAACACCACACCACTTCGATGGTGGGGCACAAAGCTTTGAGTGGTGTTCGAAGAGTCCTGCCCATAAGTAGCTCTGCTGGGGTCCTTTCAGTGAGGGTGTGAGGTGTTGTTCTGTACTGTAATAGCATTCGGTTAATCTTGAACTGAAAATCACCAGTTGAATACTTTTTAGCATGTTTTTTACCAACTGATTAACACGTTCAACCGCACCACTTGATGCAGGATGGTGGGGTGGCATTCTGATGCCTCTGATTTGATTTCTCTGCAAAAACTGCTGAAATTTCGTACCAGTGAACGCTGTGCCATTACCTGACACTATAATGTCAGCAATGCCATGAGTAGCAAAAGCTCTTCGTAGACTGCCTATCGTGGCGTCAGAAGATTGTGACACCACAGGAATTACCTAAACTCATTTCGAGTAGGCATCTAAGATGACTAGAAAGTCACTCCTGGCATTCCACACAGGATTTCACCTTGTGTGTGATATCATCGTCAATATCAGGCCACCACACATTGCTCCGGGCAGCGGCTTTCATTTTCTCGATACCCGGGTGACCCTCATGAAGTAGTTGTAGTACTTCTTGTCTAAGTGAAATTCTAATTATCACCCTCATTCCCCAAAGAGAGCCGTCCCGCAAACTGAGCTCGTTTTCTCGAGTCTTGTATGGGTTCCATTCCGGCTCTTGAGGAAACTCACCACCATAAAGCAAGGTGTCACGGATTCTTGAAAAAATGGGATCTCTGCTAGACGCTTGGGCGATAGCTGTGGATGACAAAACTCGTGCATATTTCCCTTGCAGCATAAAAACATCTCCCGGGGCCTCCACCGGGAAACAATTAGTTTCTAACGGCAACCGGCTCAGTCCATCCGCATGACCAATGATCTGTCCTGGGCGATAGACCAGGGTGTATTCGTAAGCAGACAACAACAGAGCCCATCGTATAAATCGCGGGGAGCTGTGGTCTGGAATGGCTTTGTCATGGCCAAATAGTCCGAGCAAAGGCTTGTGGTCAGTTACAGCTTAAAAGTATCTCCCCCACAGGTACTGCAGGAATTCTGTGACCCCAAAAATCAGTGCGAGCGCCTCACGGTCCAGTTGACAATAGTTTTCTTTTTCGGCTGGCTGTAGGTTCCTGGATGCAAACGCTATGGGACGCTCTATGCCATGAGCATCATGCTGGGACAGTACAGCTCCAAGTCCTAAAGGGGAGGCATCGCAAGCAAGTACTTGTTCCTGTTTAGGATTATAATGCCCTAAGACTGGTGCTGAAGGGTGAAGTCGCTTGGTTTGAGCAATTTCGACATCTTGTTCTTTTTGGTAACACCAGGACGCTCCAGCTGATAGCAATTTATGCAATAGATGAAGAACAGCAGAAAGGTTGGGCATAAACCTCCTGTAGTAGTTAACCTACCCTAGGAAGCTTTGTAACTCTTTGACATTGCTCAGCACAGGAGCATTGATGACTGCCTCGACTTTGTGTGGGGCCGCATGTAATCCATCAGCATCGATGATGGGATCAAGGTACTCCACCCTTTCCATCATAAATTTACATTTGCTGTACTTCAGCTTGAGTCCTCTTTCTTCCATTCGCTGAAAAACCTTGCCAAGGTTGCTAAGGTAGTCCCTGTCATCCCTACAAGTCACCAGGATGTTATCGAAGTGACACCACTACGTGACGTAAGCCCTACAGGCGAGTCTCAATCTCTCGCTGAAAAATTGAAAGTGCTGCTGGAATCCCGAAAGGTAGCCTCTTGCACTGGAACAAGCTCTTCGGTGTGCTGATTGTAGTGAGCTTCCTTGTGAGGGCTCCAAATCTAATTGCTGGTAAGCATCTTTGAGATCAAGTTTGGTGAACTTGACTCTACCTGAAAGCCTGGCCCACAGCTCTTCAGCCTTGGGGATGGGGTAGTTGTCGACTACGGCAACCGGAGGCTGCAACCTTATAATCTCCACAAATCGTAGGCTACCATCCTTTTTTAACACCGGGACAATTGGTGCTGCCCATTCAGATAAAGTGACTGGCTGTAGGATGTCCTCTCGCTGGAGCCACAAAAGTTCTTCCCACAGCTTGTCCACAAGTGCAAAAGGAACCGTACGGGCCTTGAAGAAACGTGGCTTTGCTCCCTTTTGGACTGCCAGCTTAACAGACACGCCAATAAATGTTCCTGTGCCATCGGCATGTGGTGCTGGTCAATTATCTGCTGTACGTGGCTCAATGAACAGACATCAGCTACGCTGTAAACGGGTATGTTCAGTGCCTCATTCCAATGCCTTCCTAGTAGCGATGGAGCATCACCTTTAGCAATGTGCAAAGGAAGTACCTGAACGTGGTTGTCGTACCTCACAGATACGATCACTTTACCGGTCACGGGCTTGACGTCACTACAGTAACTTCTGAGCTGGACGTCGCACTGTTCACGAGGTAGTGACGAAACTGATGGCGCCAAGTTGCTTCTCCAATGATAGACACACTCGCCCCAGAGTCAAGTTTCATTCAAAATGGGCGCCCCTGTACTTCAAGCGGCACCGTGAAAGGCTTCGGTGCAGACGCACTGGACCTTGGGACCAACTTCGATATGTTGTAGAGTTTCTTTGTTGGATGAGGAAGGTGCACTGCGCTGTACTGAATGAGTTACGCTGTGATGCGGGTCGCCAACAGCACGGACAGGAACTTGCTTGTTAGCATTCTTCTTTTTCAACTGGTGCGTGGACGCGCGGCGGTTGCTGCCAGCGTCTCTCGACTGGCACACCTTTACTGCGTGACCCAACTTCTTGCAGTAACTGCAAGTTTTGCGAACGCGCGGACACTCCGTGGCGTAGTGGGCGTCGCCGCATCGGTAGCAACTAAGTGCTTTCTATCGGACGTCATGGGCGCATTTACATTCGGGGAACCGGCCCCTTCCGTCCCGCAGAGTTCAGACGCATCGCGCTTGGCGGACTCCATGGCGGGAGCAGTTGATACCGCAGTTTCAAGTGTGAGGTTAGGCTCTTCGAGCAGGCGAGTTTGCATTTGCGGGTCCCTTATGCCACCTACTATACGGTCACGCAGCAGGTCCTTCAGGAACGTGCCGAACTCGCAATGTTCTGAGAGTTTCTTGAGGGCGGCAGCTAAGTCGCTAACCGATTCATCTTCTTCACAAACGCGACTATTGACTTGAATAGGCTCACCACAATCAACGGATTCGGCGAAAAATGGTTGCTCAGCGTCCTCAAACAGTTGCCGAGAGTAGTTTCAGTCGGCTTGTTGGGTGTAAGAAGCTGCGCAGGATTGAGTAGGTGCGTGACCCGCAACAGCTGAGAAACACTGCGCGTTGCTTGTCGTCCGGCACGTCGTTCGCCGCGAAGCATTGCTGCATTCGTTCAAGGTATTCTTGCCAGGGACCACTGTCTGGGCCAGAGTGTTCGAGTGAGCCGTACTCTGGCATGCTGCAATTGGTAAAGTTTTTACCTCGTCGCCAATGGGGAATTCTCAGTGCATACCCGGCGAGAAACCAAACGCACAGCTGTGCTTGCTGGCGGTGAACTCCTGGGCCCGCCTCTGCCCTGGTGCCCTTTATTTCGTTATCACAGGCTAGGTGGCGCCACCAAAAAGTCACATATGTAACAAACAATTATCCGCAATGCTGTTAATTTGAGTTCAGAAAGGAAGAGATACAAAACCTTTATTTATTGGGATGCTCGCTGTCATGGAGGAAAAAAAAATAAGAGGGAGCGTGCCTAGCGTCCACATGCCAACCTCGTCTGAAGTCGCTACCTCCTCGTGTTCATCCTACAATGCCCATCATGCTTCTGTTTCATTTTTTAATGGCTAGGCTTCAAGGTTTCCACTTGAGGCCCCCTCCTAGTTTTTTTCCTCCATGCTAGCTCCCCGTAACCCTTAACGTATTCCGAGCCGGTGACCATGAAGATGTCGGCGGTGTTCACTATAGTGTACTAGAATAATTTATACTGTTCACCAATAACTTACAAAACCCTGGTAACACGGAAAGCATCATTGGTCGACAGGGCTGGGAACAATTGAAGCAAACGGGCTGTTATAATCGTCTGTTCTAAGCCGCAGTGTGAGAAACACCGAATAAATTACCTTGACGTTGTCGGAAATTTCAGAGGAAATTCTCCCTGCTTTTCGATGGGCTGGTTCTTTCTTTTTTGGGGTCTTTGTACCTCAACATCGTCGCCCTCCCTTTGTGGCAATGCAACACCCAAGTGCCTTTCTCGCCGCACTCGGCCAGACCTGCTATTACTTTTAAATAAACGCAATTATACTCTCAAGCTCTGAACTCAATTAAGGTGCCTTATTTCAAGATGACAACGCTCGTATTTCTCGCCACTTGCAAACCGAGCTCCCAACAAGATCGTCAGCAAAGCGCTTCTACACAGGTCAAAACGATCGGTGCTAATTCGCTTCGATAATCCAAGTACACGTAATCCTTTAGATGCGATATACTTAGTATGCGAGCTGTAAGAGTTGCAGTATATGTTATACCCAGATATTTTACTTTATCTGTTGCAACAATGTCGTGTCCGTACATCAGCGTTCGTCCTGTGTTTTCTTCGCCCTTGCCCTTTTCTTCTGTTTTTTTTTTTTTGTGTACTATGAGCCAACTCGCCCAAATGAAGGCACCGCAGACTCGTTGCGCCGTGTCATGAGAAGTTCGACTTGCCGAACGACGAATGACGCAGTTAAAGTTAATGAAAACCAAGAAGAGCGCTTTTGGGAACATTGTGTCAACAGTGTAGTTCATGAAGCCATCTTTCAGATTTAATGTATAGCGTCTGACGCTGAAAAGAATACGATATGATCATCGTATACATAAACTTGCATATCGTTAAGTGAAATAACAGTGTTTAGTAAAATATTCAGTAAATGAGGCGAAAGAAATGCCATTGAGCAACTCGCCTTGTCTATTTGTACTTTTGAGAGGATAAAACTTTGTGCAAGCAATTAAATTTACGTCGATTTAGAAAACTTTAAATTCATCCAATTATACTCACTATAATGTTCACCTTTTAAGCTTAACGATCAAGATGGCATGTTCTGCGCTGTCGTACGCCTTAGCAATATCAAAGGTCCCTATGGCGGTGTACTGTTTTTCTTGCAGAGATGATTTAATTCTGCTTGTCAGGTCAAGTGCCAACCAAGTGGAGTATCCAGGTCTTAATCCGATTTGAGATTCACTAAGCATTTCTGTTTCATCTCTCCAAGTTTTTGATGTAACGGAAGTAGGTGCTGCAAAGTTACACATGCACTTTTTTGTTTTTTTAAATTTGGGCATCGGGTCACTCCAGGCTACATCTAAATGAAATGGTAGACACACTTGCCAAAGCTTCCCTAGTTGACCCATCTGTTTCTCCTTCGTGGGATACGGCGTGCTCCATCAAGATACAGACAATTCTGCTTTAATCATTATTATACAAAGCAATCAAAGTTATCGAATGCTGATTCTCATTATCATCATATCATATATATTGGGCTGCATCACGTCAATATGAGGTAACGACATCAAGACCGCGATGCCGATCCCACAGCGAAATTTTTACTTTCACCGGGAAGGCCAGAAGCAATGTATATCTGTGATGGTCTCGATACAATTGACGACTAGTCTATTTGTAATTCTGGCAGCGCTTCTCCCCACAAAGAAGAATACTTCTCGAGGGTCAATTCGTTAACTCAGCCTTGCGTTAAAGGGTCCTTGCAACACTTTTTGAGCATGGTCAGAAAACGCTGCTGATCGGTAGTCGAGGCTCCTGAGAACCTATGAGCCAAATATTATAGCGTAGCACGTGGCCTGGAATTTAAAAAGATTGTCAAAAGTCAGCTAGAAATCGCTCGCTCTTCTCTCGACAAATGATGTCATAGTCCAAAATGACAGCGTCAAAAACACAAAGTCCATTGCCATTGGCTCGTTTGAGCAACGTGAGCTGCATAACTACCGCGGCCAACACGGGATGCCTCGACGGGCCCGAGCTGCACGCTTCAATTAGGACCGAGGCTACAATTAGGACCCAAGGGGGCTGCAACTCTAGGTCAATTAAGTTTAATCTCCTCCACCCCCCTCCCCAACATTTAGTGCTAGAGTTACAGTATACAATTACACCATCGCGCTTGCGATCACACTGAAAGTAAGTCGCATGTTCAAAGAAAAGAAAAAAGACGAGGAAGTGCTGAAGGTCATGACGCGCGCTGACGAACGGACGTAGCTTCTTGCCCCCTTTTCATCCCCTGCTGCGTATCTTTCAGCGCGCTCTCTGGTACGAAAAGAGAGAGACAGCGCTTAGAGTGTGCGTCAAATCCCAGAAACTCCGCTCGTACGTGAAGGATTCTAAAAATTTGGGCGACAGTCGATTCGGGTATACTAATAAACGCCTTTACAGAAGTAATTCGATGATTAGTTGAAAATGTGTTGCAGGGCCTCTTTAACTTCTCCGATTATTCCTTCATTTGTGTCTCCGAATTAGGGCTTCGGTCACAGAGATGTTTGTCTAAAAGTCTGAAGGAAGGGAATTTTCTGAGGGCTCGTTTCCTTGATTGAAACAGCCCTAATGAAACCAGCCGATAATGAAACCAAGGGAGGTATAGGGGACTTTAACTGTAATGTTTTAAGTGTATCTTAGTAATTGAGATATAGATGTGAAGAAGGTAAAGTGGACGAAAAGACACCTTACCGCCGGCAGGGACCGAACCTATAACATTTGGATTGCGCGCACGATGATCTTACCAATTGAGCTACGGCGGCGGTCGCCCCATCGTCCACATTATCGAGTATTTATGTGCATGAAACCTAGGAGGAGTAGTCCGCGCCGCTCGCCAGTGGCGTAGCCAGGTCTTGGCATACCGGGCCCGTACCCGGGTTGCCAATTTAATTTTTTTTCTCCCATGGGATAGAGCACAAAAGGACACTCGACCACACTTACCTGCCCGGATCCCATGCCAAATCAAGGGCGTTCCCCTCCCCCCTTCCCCGAAACAAATTTTTGCCCACGTCACTGCCGCTAGCAGCCATGTCGGCGAGTGTGGAACATGCACCCTTTATTTTTGCTAGATGTCGTCACGTAGCACGTGAACCTTTATCGAGCGGACAACTGACCAATGTCTGAAAGTCTGCAATTTCATTTCCGACACAGAGAGATTGCTCATAATTGGACAGTACCCTTCTACTTCTTTCTTGCGAATTGACTTACGAATTCAGCATTTCATGTACTTTATTTTGCAGCAAAGCTGCATATGGCTAGGGTTTGGCGAGGTTTTCTACACAAATGGGGCGAACTCCACCACTCACCATTGATTTGACTCTGGCTAAGAACGTGTCCATTGTTGTACTTTAGCTGATCAGCGTGTACCACAGCGACCACAAGGCCGTCGTCACCACCATCACGACTAAAACATAGTGACCCATAGGTCAAGACTATGAGTACTGATCAAGAAAATAAAAAGTCACAGTTTCGCCGCAAGGGCGAAGCAATGAATGCGATAGCAAGAAAATTACACCATTTCCCGCTAAAGGGGAGCATGAGGCGATGCGAAGCCGGAGCACTTGCACGATCGCGTTCCGTTGGCGTCCTTTGGGCATGCTACCGACCTGGCGTCGTGGAAACCGAAGAGGAACGCTACGCGCGTCTTGTCTTCCCTCTAGCCTGGCCGTTAATTCTCACAGGGCGAGCGGGGAACGCAGTCGGCAGGCATGCGAGAGGGGGGCAGCGTAGGAGAGGAGAGAGAGGGGGAGGGGACGGGCATGCGCTGGTGCTCATCGCGGCGCTGCGCAGGAGAGAATTTCGGTATGTCTAGCCCGCGTTTCAGAGGAAGAGTGGACAGGGGGAGGTGAGAGGGAAAGTGGAGAGGGGAAAGGGGAGAGGGGATGTGGAGAGGGGGAGGGGAGAGGGAATGTGGAGAGGGGGAAATGGGAGAGGGGGAAAGGGGAGAGGGGATGTGGAGATATACATACTTATACATATACGGTGCATGACGGGCGACGGCCACGGCAAAATTCAGCCGAGACTGTCCATATAATTGCTATCGCAATAAAAAAAATATCCGCGAAATCGAGCGGAGCTGCCGTAAGGAGCACATTCACTGTCGATTACTCCTGGTGTCGTCTGCTAGCCATCAATGTCTACATCTGCATGTTCGCCGACAATTACGATACTGTCTATTGCGAATTCTGAGCGCAGCTTCGTGTTGTGGCAAGACCAACTGGGTTTGAAGTTCTTCTGTCCGCAAGGTATCGACTACGCCATAAATGATAATTTTTGCGAAGTAGGACAGCACTCACTACACCATTATTCGTGTTTCTGCGGATAAGCGAGGTACCCGCTACACATCCGTAAGGTATTATGTGCACTTTGTTGATGCTGCATGTGGCTGATGACGGTGAAGAACTATGGCGGAGCACTTTGCAGTGGTTGGGAAGCATTAAACCACGCACTCGTTGCGCAATTAGCGGTGTGTGATGACTGGTTGTTATTTTACTCTTCTGCCACGCTATATTACATAGGTTAACGCGATTCCTTGCCCGACATGATGCCTGTATAGGGTCTTTTTGCAAATGAGTTTCAAGCACCAGCGTGGCTCTGTAGTAAATACTCGACTGCCACGCAGAGGGCCCGGGTTCAAATCACATTCGAGCCTGGGTATTTTTTTCTCATTTTATTTTATTTTTTTTGGCGTAACCAAAAGACATGAAGTCTTTTGGTTACGCCAGCGACGGTGGCGGCAACGGCGACGGCGAATGGGCGCAGGGATGGGCGCGTATGAGCTGCACTCTAAAATGTGTGCGTACCTTTCGTCGCGACGAAAACCGACCAAGACAACAAATGAATTCGTAACTTTGTTCAAAATTCTGTCTCACCTTTGTATGTATCTTATGTGAGCCATAAGAAAATGGCTCACAATTTCCTGAAATTTATTATCCATCAATGATACATGATTAACTTCTTCCGACGTTCTTTCTTTAACTGCTTTATCATCATCATCCTCATTGTCAGCCTGTTTTAGTCCACTGCAGGACGAAAGTCTCTCCGAATGATCTCCATTTTACCCTATCCTGTGCGAGTTGATTCCATTTTATTCCGTCGAACTTATTAACTCCGTCGCTCCACCTAGCTCTCGGTCTTCCTCGACTGAGTTTCCCATCCCTCGGTAACCATTCCCTTGCTCTTACTGTCGAGCGGTTGTCTGTTCTACGCATTACGTGGCCAGCCCAGGTCCATTTCTTTCGCTTGATCTCAACTAGGATATCTGCAACCCCTGTTTGTTCCCTGACCCATTCTGCCGTCCTTCGATCTCTAAGCGTTGTTCCTATCATTCTACATTCCATTGCCCGCTGCGTGGTCCTCAATTTATTCTCCACTTGTTTTGGTATTCTCCATGTTTCAGACCCATATGTTAGAAATGGCAATATGCACTGGTTGTATACTTTTCGCTTTAATGGCAGTGAAAGATTTCCTGACATTTTTGGGGTGCCTGCAGAATGCCTGCCGAACTGCCTTGTGGGTTCTGTTTATATATTGGACATTATTTTTATAATTTCAAATGTACTTTTCGCCTCATTGCTGATTTTCTGTTGATACAATAACTGCACGTCTATCATCATCATCACTTTGCGGCGGAGGCACGGTCTGCTCGTGGTAAAGATTCCACGTGTCGCGAGGGGAACGTGCTCATTTTTTTTCCGTCCGCAATCTCTTCTTCTGCAACGATCAATCTAGCGCCGCTGTCCAGCCTTGCTGTTCCTTGCGCCCATGGAGAAGCTGAAGTGCGGGCCCGTGGTCGAGATGCGCGGTGACGACATGGCGCGCGTGGTCTGGGACTTGGTTCGGGAGAGGCTCATCCAGCCGTACGTGGACGTTGACCTGCAGGTGTTCGACCTGTCTATCGAGCACCGCAACCAGACCAATGACATGGTCACGCTGGAGGCTGCCGAGGCGCTCAAGACGCACAACGTGGGCGTCAAGTGCGCCACCATCACGGCCGAGAAGGACGTGCTCGAGAAGTACCACCTGAAGCGTATGTGGATGTCGCCCAATGCCGCCATTCGCAACGCCCTCGGCGGTGCCGTCTTCCGAGAGCCCATCGTCTGTCGCAACATCCCGCCGCTGGTAAAGCAGTGGCGCAAACCAATCATTATCGCGCGTCACGCGTTTGGCGACCAGTACAACGGGAAGGACTTCGTCGTCCCTGGACCCGGCACGCTCCAGATCAAGTACTCGCCTACCATCGGAGCTCCTTACAATGTTGACGTAAGTGCCGGTACATGTAATAGGCAGCATACGCACGGACTCGTAGGTATGCAATACTTCGGAACAGTGCGAAAAGACTGGAAGAGATTGCAAAGCGAGAGCACTCGTGCCGAGTAATCCTATCGTGTGTTTTCGCGCTATTCCCAGTACTGTATATACATCAGTCATCGCTAGGTATAAGACAACGCAAAAGACAGACACGGACAGATGTAAGAGAAACGATGACACAGCGCTATTTTGTCGGTTTTTACTTTTTCCCGTGTCTGTTTATTGCGGTGTCTTGACTCTACAAACAACAGTATATGCTAGCTAAATTTAGGACCAGCATGTTCTGCACTCTAAATGACAAACTTCTCATTATTATATGAACGTGAAGGGGAACTAATTGAGAGGTCGAGGGAGGTTTTGGGTTGGACTCTCACCGGCCTGTTGTTTGAGAGAGCAGATCCTAAGGGCTCTTTCGCGCTTGTTGCCACAGAGAGGACCTTGCCAATCAATGCACCAGAACAGCTACGCTCAAATTTTGCATTACGAGTATCGTAAGTGTGGGTGAATTCTTTTCGTCCGCTTCAATTCTTAAAATCGTTTTACAGGTCCATTACAGCTGTAAATAGCTCACCCTAGCTTTTTCCGGCTTTATTATGTGCTAGCTTCATGCTAACATATCTAAGAAACATGGCCACTTGAGAGCTCAAGTTCATAACACTTCATTCGTGTTATTGACAAGTATTTGCCTTTGTTGACGCACCCAAGCAGAATGCTCTTTGCTACAACTTGAGAAGAACTGCAACAATGTCATAAATGTCTATTATTAGCACATAAGGCAGCAATACGGGTTATATAGGTTAATTATTCAAATCAGTGTGTTCTCAAATTTGACCACTTATGTCAATACAATTGTGGGCCAATATACCGGCGCCCCACAAATGACAAGGGCGAAGAAGACACAGGGTGAGCGCCGACCTGTGTTTGCCTCAGCGCTCGTGTTGTGTTTTCTTGTCCTTCGTCCTGCTTTTGCTCTGTTGACTACGAACCAACTCGCCCAAATGAAGGTACTGCAGACTCGTTGCGCCGTGTCATCAGAAGTACAGAGGTTCGACTTGCGGAACGACAATAAACCGCCTGAATATGAATGTACTTTATTTACTCCCATCTGTATTACGATCTTATGTTAAGGTAAAACCGAAGGTTCCTTCATTTCCCTACAGATTTACGAGTTCGACGACACACTGGGAGTGGCCGCGGCTATGTGCAACACGGATCGCTCCATTACCGAGTTCGCGTACTGCTGCTTCCAGTTCGCTCTGCAGCGCGGCTACCCGCTCTACCTGAGCACCAAGGAGACCATCATGAAGAAGTACGACGGGCGATTCAAGGCAATCTTTGAGCTGCTCTACCAGAAGAAGTACAAGAGTCGCTTCATGGAGAAGGGCATCTTCTTCCAGCACCGGCTCATGGACGACATGGTGGCACGCTCGTTGCGCATGGAGGGCGGCTTCGTGTGGGCCTGCAAGAACTACGACGGCGACATCCAGTCGGACTTCATCGCGCAGGGCTTCGGTTCGCTGGGGCTCATGACGAGCGTGCTCATCTGCCCCGACAACAAGACGACGATGACCGAGGCGGCGCACGGCACGGTCACCAAGCACTACCGGCGCCACACTGCAGGACTCGAGACGTCCACCAACTCGCTGTCCTCGGTGTACACCTGGACCAAAGGACTCTCGCACAGGGGAAAGCTCGACGGCAACGCCAAGCTCGTCGCGTTCTCCCGGTGTCTGGAGCGGGTCTGCCTCGAAACCGTCGAGTCGGGCTTCATGACCAAGGACTTGGCGTCGTGCGTCAAGGGATTCGGCAAGGTGGACCGAAGGGACTACCTTAACACATTCGAATTCGTGGACAAACTGGCAGAGCAACTGGACATTAGGTTCAAAGAGATCTTTACGGAAGAGGCCAAGTAGGCCGCGTTTAAATGGGTTGGGGGCGGCAACACATTAAATTTGTAAGATGACGAGAAGTCTGTTTTTTATTTCTTTCAAGAGAGATGTAGTTGGGACTAAAACTGCAGCCGCACGTTGAAACGCCCGGTTTGTTGCACATTCCCGCGAGGATGATGATAGCTGCGTGTAGGGAACGTGGTACTTATGACCATAGGTCGGCAAACTCACTCATGAGTCCATTCACTCACTCACTCAGACGTAGACCGAGCCCTGAGTCTGAGCCTGAGTGAGTCTCAAACTCGCCATGATATCACTCAACTGTACTCGGACTGAAATCGAGCCGTGAGCCCGAGTCTGAGTGAGTCCGGTTGATTAATATTGAAGTGAGTTTGAGTCCGGTTGAGAAAATTTTTGTGACTCTTGAGTCCGAGTGAGTCCAATTGAGGAAAATTTCGGTCAGTCTTAGTCCGAGTGAGCACTAAGCGCAAAATATATTTCTATAGTGATTCTGAGTGAGTACTACATTTTGTGCCTAATTATGGTCCCACCCACTCAACTACAGAATTACTGTTAGCCTTATATCGTCTCACGTTTTACGTCTGCTAACACACGTCAACGCACTAGCGTTCATACGCCATGTCGATATTGATCAGAGGCGTGAGTTACGTACGGGGGGGGGGGGGGGGGGGGGGGGGAGCTGATGTAAATAAATATTGTAAATTGAATGTTCAGAGAAAAACTAGCAAGAAATTCAGGAAAAAGAATGTCAGCTTCGTACCTATGGTGCCAAGTCTGAAGGACGAGCGGAGCTAGGTGGCCTTCCTTGTTTCTCTTTATTTTCTTTTTCTTCTCTTTCTTTCTCTTTCTCTATGTTTCTTGTATCTGTGTGTTGTACCAGTTGCTTTCTATTTCTCTGCTTCTCTCTCTTTCTCGATCTTTCTATCTTTATTTCCCTTTTTCCTTTTCTTTCTCTCTCTCTCTCTGCTTCTTTCTCTTTCTGTGTATTTCTCTGTCTCTCTATCTTTCTTTTGCATCTCTTCCTCTCTGTCTCTCTCTTTCTTTGTTTCTCTTTATTTCGCTGTTTCTTTCCTTTTCGGTCTTGCTCTCTGCTTTTTATATCTCTTTTTCATGTCTCCTTCCATCTTTCTCTCACTTTCTATGTCTTTATCTGCTTCTATATCTTTTTATGTATTTATTTCCTTTATTTCTCCCTATTTTTCTCCTTCTCTTTCTTTCTATTTCTTTCTCTCTCTCTCTCTTTCACGTGCTTCGCGTGCTCCACTTCGCCGAGCAGAGTTTTCGTTTAACGCTCGCACCTGCTGTACTCGGTAGTGGGGCTTGCGCAATACCCGTGGCGCAAACCCACCTGTGGGCTTCTGCGGTCACCAAAGTTTTTACGGCCGGCTTAAACAGCTCCGCTGTTAAATATTTCCTGTGGTCGGTAGCGCTAGCAGCGCCATCTTTGGATGCTTCAATGAATTTCTGTAGGGCAGTCAGAACACCACTGCGGCTTGCACCAACCTTCAAATCGATTCGATATTGAAAGAGTTCGATGAAATTGGCCTTTTTCTATTTCTATTTTTCTATTTCTTTCTCTCTCTCTCTCTTTCACGTGCTCCGCGTGCTCCACTTCGCCGAGCAGAGTTTTCGTTTAACATTGACGTGAACAGCGCGTGTAATACACAAGGACGAAGAAACGACGAGTCCTTGTGTATTACACGCGCTGTTCACGTCAATATGGAATACCAACTAGCCCGGTCACACACCTTGTTTCGTTTAACGCTCGCACCTGCTGTACTCGGTAGTGGGGCTTGCGCAATACCCGTGGCGCAAACCCACCTGTGGGCTTCTGCGGTCACCAAAGTTTTTACGGCCGGCTTAAACAGCTCCGCTGTTAAATATTTCCTGTGGTCGGTAGCGCTAGCAGCGCCATCTTTGGATGCTTCAATGAATTTCTGTAGGGCAGTCAGAACACCACTGCGGCTTGCACCAACCTTCAAATCGATGCGATATTGAAAGAGTTCGATGAAATTGGCCTTTTTCTATTTCTATTTTTCTATTTCTTTCTCTCTCTCTCTCTTTCACGTGCTCCGCGTGCTCCACTTCGCCGAGCAGAGTTTTCGTTTAACGCTCGCACCTGCTGTACTCGGTAGTGGGGCTTGCGCAATACCCGTGGCGCAAACCCACCTGTGGGCTTCTGCGGTCACCAAAGTTTTTACGGCCGGCTTAAACAGCTCCGCTGTTAAATATTTCCTGTGGTCGGTAGCGCTAGCAGCGCCATCTTTGGATGCTTCAATGAATTTCTGTAGGGCAGTCAGAACACCACTGCGGCTTGCACCAACCTTCAAATCGATTCGATATTGAAGAGTTCGATGAAATTGGCCTTTTTCTATTTCTATTTTTCTATTTCTTTCTCTCTCTCTCTCTTTCACGTGCTCCGCGTGCTCCACTTCGCCGAGCAGAGTTTTCGTTTAACATTGACGTGAACAGCGCGTGTAATACACAAGGACGAAGAAACGACGAGTCCTTGTGTATTACACGCGCTGTTCACGTCAATATGGAATACCAACTAGCCCGGTCACACACCTTGTTTCGTTTAACGCTCGCACCTGCTGTACTCGGTAGTGGGGCTTGCGCAATACCCGTGGCGCAAACCCACCTGTGGGCTTCTGCGGTCACCAAAGTTTTTACGGCCGGCTTAAACAGCTCCGCTGTTAAATATTTCCTGTGGTCGGTAGCGCTAGCAGCGCCATCTTTGGATGCTTCAATGAATTTCTGTAGGGCAGTCAGAACACCACTGCGGCTTGCACCAACCTTCAAATCGATTCGATATTGAAAGAGTTCGATGAAATTGGCCTTTTTCTATTTCTATTTTTCTATTTCTTTCTCTCTCTCTCTCTTTCACGTGCTCCGCGTGCTCCACTTCGCCGAGCAGAGTTTTCGTTTAACGCTCGCACCTGCTGTACTCGGTAGTGGGGCTTGCGCAATACCCGTGGCGCAAACCCACCTGTGGGCTTCTGCGGTCACCAAAGTTTTTACGGCCGGCTTAAACAGCTCCGCTGTTAAATATTTCCTGTGGTCGGTAGCGCTAGCAGCGCCATCTTTGGATGCTTCAATGAATTTCTGTAGGGCAGTCAGAACACCACTGCGGCTTGCACCAACCTTCAAATCGATTCGATATTGAAAGAGTTCGATGAAATTGGCCTTTTTCTATTTCTATTTTTCTATTTCTTTCTCTCTCTCTCTCTCTCTTTCACGTGCTCCGCGTGCTCCACTTCGCCGAGCAGAGTTTTCGTTTAACGCTCGCACCTGCTGTACTCGGTAGTGGGGCTTGCGCAATACCCGTGGCGCAAACCCACCTGTGGGCTTCTGCGGTCACCAAAGTTTTTACGGCCGGCTTAAACAGCTCCGCTGCTAAATATTTCCTGTGGTCGGTAGCGCTAGCAGCGCCATCTTTGGATGCTTCAATGAATTTCTGTAGGGTGTTAGATACGAACTGCGCACCGTTGCAGCATCCAGCTTTTCAGCGGATAAGTGCGGCATTCCCACAGAGGCAAGGGAGTGTGAGTCATCCCCAGAGCGACGCCTTCGCGCCAGAGCCGAGGTGGTTCGTATTCCACGTTCATCGATCCTGGGACGATGGCCTCACCGGGATGCAACATGATGAAAAGGACGCATTGCATCTCTAGGCGCGCGCTCTTACACGCAAGAGTGCAGTCCACCGGCAACAAGGCTCTGGGTCTCCCATTGGCCGAAAGTGACGCCACCTGTTTGGGACTGCCAATTGGACGAACCTGACATCATCTCGCCCCAGTTCTTGATTGGCTGGAAGTGACGTATGGGAAAGCTTTATAAGAAGCACAACCATCGAAAGCCGGTCGTGTTCTCCTGGCCGTGGTCCGCAGCGTAAGAGATGCTGCCGGCCGAAACCATGTTTATCTGCAGTCTTCTCATCCTATTTTATTAATGCTCATATTGTAAATAAATCTACGTTCTTCATCGCACTTCCGCGTCAATCAAGGCCAACTCCCGCACCTCAGCGGCGGGATGCAATAACTGGTGGCAGCGGTAAGGATGGACCCTCGATCCAAGAAGTTCTCAGCGACAGGGAACGGACTCCGGAAGGACTGAGCGTCTGGGTACGGCGAGTGAGGAAGCCTTCAACCCGCAGAGTCCTGAGCAACTGGGAAGAAAGACAGAGTGGAGTCTTCGACCCAGAAAGTCCTGAGCAACTGGGAGCAGCGGACGGATGAACCAAATGGCATGGTGTTGCATCCGTGGGTGAGCGTGTGGCTTTTTTCCTTTTGATTCGCCAGACTTCAAAACTTGTGTGTTAATTTTGATTGTTCTGGGAATCGGGTGATTTGTCGCAACTGAGTGTTTGCACAAATTTAAGGAAACAGTTCGAACCACCGGTCAGAGCAGCTGAAATGGATCTGAGAAGGTTGACGAGGTCAGACCTGCTGTTGTTGTGCGATGAGTTGGGAGTGGATGTGGACAAGAATATGAAAAAACCAGCTATCCAAAAGGCAATTAAGGAAAGTGAAAATGACGATGAGAGTATTCGGATTGCTTGGGAAGTGTTGCAGGACGCGCAAAAGCGAGAGCTAGAGCGGGAAGAACGCTTGAGAGAACATGAGCGACAACAGCAAAAACACGAAAAAGAAATGGCTGAGATACAGGTTGAAATCCTGAAGTCGCGTGCAGCGGCGGGTATCGAAGGGGACAATCTTGTGAGACCAAGCGATGTCGAGCCATGTCGGATGGACCAGTGGATTAAACCCTACAAGATGGGAGAGGACATTGCGTTGTTCTTGGTCCATTTCGAGAGAACTTGCGAGAGGTGTAAATTTTCTCCGAGCACTTGGTCGCAGCGCTTAGTGACGTTGTTACCCTGTGAGGCAGCGAATGTAGTCGCAAGATTGAGTGTGAGTGATGCGGAGGACTACGGGAAAGTAAAAGCAACGCTTTTGAAGAGGTACCGAATTTCCTCAGAAGCATTTAGGCAGCGTTTCAGAGACGCTAGCAAAAAGAGTAATGAGGACTACTCTGAGTTCGCGTACGGTTTGAAAACAAACCTTTTGGAGTGGCTGAAGGGAGCCGAAGTCTATCAAAGTAGAGACAAAATCTTGGAGTGTATATGTCTCGAACAATTCTACCGCAGTATTCCACAGGCAGTGAGGCTTTGGATACAAGACAGAGATGGCGTAGATACGGTAGACAAAGCGGCGCTGCTAGCTGATGAGTATGTGATGCGGCGAAAGCTCACTACTGATGACACGCGTTTACATGGAAGGGATAATTCAAAAGGGTTTATCCATCCAAAAACGCAGACACCAGCAAAAGCTACCCGGAGGGCCGAAACTGCGGAACAGACAACAGAAGGGAACCACGATAACGGAGTTAGCAACCCTTCGGCAGAAAGAAAAAAAAAGGTTGACTCTCGAGAATTCGAGAAAAGACGGCCGTACCGATGTTATAATTGCCAGGGTCTAGGTCACTTTGCTGCGGAATGCAAGAAAGAAAAGGCAGTAGTGCTTTCCTACGTGAACGAAAGCGAAGAAAGCTTTGAGCTTCTTCGTCCATACCTACAGGAGTTACGTATTAACGGAAAGACCTGTAGTGTATTAAGAGACAGCGGAGCAACCATGGACCTAGTTCACCCTTCTTTTGTAAGCGCAGAGGACTATACAGGGAAGGTAATCTGGATTAAATCAGTGCTAGAAAATCACAGCGTTTGCTTACCAATAGCGAGAGTCACAATATCCGGTCCTTTCGGAGACCTGGAGACAGAGGCAGGCGTCTCGAAGGCACTGTCAATGAACTATCCTTATCTCTTTTCAAACCATTCGGAACGTTTGTTACGGGATCGTGGTCGAGAGTTCGGAGAGAAAGCGGTGCAAGCATTCACGCGCTCGCCAGCCCGCCAAATCGCCGCTCAGCTGGCGGACGAAACAAGCATAGGGGCCAGACGTAAGGAAACGCATTCCCAACTGGAATCTAATGCCGCGGCGGAAAAAGCAAAGAGCGTGATAGACGAAGGGGCGCGTAAATTGATTCCCGCTGAACACCGTCCCCGCAAAGCTATGGCGCCAGTTGAAATAACAAAAAAGGAGATCGGCTCCATACTTCCTCCTGGATCGAGTAGCGTTGTCTTGCCTCCTCTCAATGTAAACAAAAAGCCCGTGAGCGCCGTGCGAAAGAGAGACCGGACGCGCTTACAACTTCAAACTACGAATCGAAAGAATGCCATTCTATGCGGAACGTAAGCATTCGCAAAGAAGGAATGGAATTCATCCGCGTAGCTACACTTTGCGTGTGTATTATTTTAGTGTTGCTCATTATTCATTCAGTTTCTCTAAATTTTCTTTGCAACGACAATGGCATGCGGACCTTGTCGGCATTTGAGGAAAAATGGAAAGCTGTTTGGAAGGGTTGTTCGAATTTTTGTGTCAAAATTAAGAATAAAGACACTGTTGATTTCGAAAATGTATAAGCCTGGCGAGTCAAAGGTCAAGGGCCTGCGCTTGCGCATGGAGCAGCGCTTTGTTGTTTTGTTTGTTTGACACACTTTGTCCAGGACGTGGGTCAAGGAAGTCATCGAACAACAGTCGCCGCCAGTGGGCTACAGGCTTCACCTCCGTTCTTCATGGCCAGCGAATTGTGTTCACCGGCCATTCCGAACTTCCGGGGCGAGGAGGAGCTGTTAGATACGAACTGCGCACCGTTGCAGCATCCAGCTTTTCAGCGGATAAGTGCGGCATTCCCACAGAGGCAAGGGAGTGTGAGTCATCCCCAGAGCGACGCCTTCGCGCCAGAGCCGAGGTGGTTCGTATTCCACGTTCATCGATCCTGGGACGATGGCCTCACCGGGATGCAACATGATGAAAAGGACGCATTGCATCTCTAGGCGCGCGCTCTTACACGCAAGAGTGCAGTCCACCGGCAACAAGGCTCTGGGTCTCCCATTGGCCGAAAGTGACGCCACCTGTTTGGGACTGCCAATTGGACGAACCTGACATCATCTCGCCCCAGTTCTTGATTGGCTGGAAGTGACGTATGGGAAAGCTTTATAAGAAGCACAACCATCGAAAGCCGGTCGTGTTCTCCTGGCCGTGGTCCGCAGCGTACGAGATGCTGCCGGCCGAAACCATGTTTATCTGCAGTCTTCTCATCCTATTTTATTAATGCTCATATTGTAAATAAATCTACGTTCTTCATCGCACTTCCGCGTCAATCAAGGCCAACTCCCGCACCTCAGCGGCGGGATGCAATAAGGGCAGTCAGAACACCGCTGCGGCTTGCACCAACCTTCAAATCGATTCGATATTGAAAGAGTTCGATGAAATTGGCCTTTTTCTACTACCATGCCACCAGATTTGCACCAAAATGGCGAGCTTCATTGTCAACGCGGTCCCCCTGTTCTGTCTCTACAAGCGTCCACAAGTGATGTTATTTCCCTCACTTTTTCGTAAGAAATAAATCCGGCAGACCGCATTACGTTCGCGGGATGAGCTCGGTCTATTTTCTTCGCTTCCTATTTTGCTTCGCAAGCGCATTTTCTAGTGGCTGCATTGCGCGTTGTCCATCACGTGCCATGGTCAGTGACGTCGCAAGCAGTGCGTGTTACGTTGGACATTCGTGCGTATGTCTGCCTTTCGACGCATGCCTACCTCTACAAGAAGGTCGCATTGCTTTCATTTTGAAATTCGGACTATGTTCACACCACGGATACTTCGTGCACTGCACTCACGGATCGAAACGCCACATCGTTTTTTTTTAGTAAAGCAACTGCTCTGAGCAATCGCTCGTGAAAACTGCGTCGTGTCGCTGCAGATCTGTTCGCTAAAGGTAATATTGGCTGTGATGTACAGTCGCGCTCAATATGACTTGCAACACAGGAGCGCGTGGCCTCATGACTTCAAAGACTGCTCATGGGTTCAGTTTGGTCTCATTTCAGCAACTAATCGATATTTTCTTATTTGGAATCATCCCCGAGTGCGAGAACACCATTTAGTTATGGAAATAAGGGCTAGTGGAAGCCATACGCAGTCTTTCAACACGTGAGGCCACGCGCTCCCGTGTTGCAAGTCATATTGAGCGCGACTGTACGTGCTCGAGTCAAAATTACGCCAATATGAAGTGAAGTAAGGGAACATATTTTGCTGCAGTGTGAAAGTGGAGACGAGGAGAGTGATTTTGCCAGTAGGGTTTCCTGGATTCTTATTATGGATTCTATGCTTAAAGGCTACTTGTATAAAGGAACACCTCTGCATGGAAACACGTAGCTTTATTTCCAGTCGTTTCGTCATTACAGTCGCCACTGATTTGCATCTTCTTTTATCAGAATGAAACGTATAAAAAGGAACTATACAAATACATTACAAAAAAGATTGGCATTAGAAACACACTAGGAAAATACGCTTTATACTGTTGTCGAGAGTGCAAGGCAAGGCAAGTTTCTCTCGTCTCTGTAAGGCATTGTGGCAAGAAGAAAGCACGCAACAGGCTCGACACAATAATATAACAATATGTACAAAATATAAAGTTCCACGTCTGTTTTGTCGTTTTAGTCTATATACAAGATTGTGTAGTCCGCATCTCAGCTATCATTTCTTTGGTGCACACAAAAGCTGCAATGCTGGTCGTTACGAAGCGTTTAAAGAAAGGCAATAGCATCAATGCATTACTGGTGGCTCTTCTGACTGGTCGTGGTGAAACATCGAACCGTTGGACAGTTCAGGAGTGCAGTAACGTCTTTTTTTGGCTTGGCCCACCGCGCAAAATGCAGACACTGAAGGGGAGAAGGAATTGTAGCGCTTGGCACTTGACGAACTCTGCGTGGACAGCAACGTGGTGAAGAAGCGATGAGGTGGGTATTACATCGCTACGAAGGTAGTTTTCAAATGTCTTGGTTTGCTGAAGCATATGTAAAATCCGTTTGGCCGATTTTAGTGGTACCACACGTATCTACGTTTGAATTTCGAAGCATTAGTTTGAGCATATACGTTAGTGGCAGAAGGTCGGCTTTCTGAAAGGTTTGTGTTCAAAACGACAGCAGTGTGGTCTCGATATCGCAGAAGCGAAATAAAACTCGCTCTCCTGAGCTCAGTAATAAGTTACGTGTTCCTTCTGGGCTTGACTTTGGGACAGACACTTCATGCAATCATTTCCTTGTGACAGATAGGCACAACGAGCAGAAATCACTGAGCAGAAATTCTTCGAAGCGTAACTTTCAGCCTCGGCAGTACAACAGCAGGTCAAGTGGGTTGACCGTTGAATGTTCCTTAGCTTCAAGGGAAGCTTGCCGAGAAAAACAACGAACCATTCTCAAACGTCGCTGGATCTCAGTGTGGAAGCGTTGCGCTGGTGATGGCAACGTCCTGCACAAACCCATTCTCTTCTTTTTTTTTCTTTCGATGATCTTCAGCGCCACACTGAACTCGAAATGAAGCTTGCTGCATTTCGCATTACAAGCGTCGCTGACGGCCAGAGAAGCAGTCTCGTGATAACAAACTGCGTTACTTCTGTCCCATTCAGTTGCATGGCTTAAACGCTACACACACTCGGATGCCGCACTCGACATACGTTCACACACAACACTGCCGGAGCGTCCGGTGCTTGCGAGGAAGACGAA
The DNA here is from genome assembly GCF_013339695.2 of Rhipicephalus sanguineus. Classification (NCBI taxonomy): domain Eukaryota; kingdom Metazoa; phylum Arthropoda; class Arachnida; order Ixodida; family Ixodidae; genus Rhipicephalus; species Rhipicephalus sanguineus. The sequence goes on from NC_051178.1 coordinate 63,087,292, forward strand.
CCACTGTCGAAGGGCGATCACCGTCGCCGAATTGCGGGAACGGAAGGCACTGACGGCTTGGCATGCTGCAGATTTATCACAACGACTTGCTCCTCGCACGCAGCTGCCCAGGCTTGAACCTGCGGTGACCTCGCTTTCATGCGAGATACTTGAGGGAGGAGGACACAGTTCAGTGCTGTTTGACCTAGAAGTACACTGTGAGTTCGTTGTGGTCGGGGGACTGGTTGCCACCGGTCAGCGGTGTTACGCTGACGTCAGGGTCCAGCGCCGTCTGAAATGAAGGAAGTAGAAGAAAATGATTGTGATAGGCGTACACGTTATCCTACTTATTTTACATCGCATGTCGGAAGATGAGTATAAGAATATCACAGTTTCGCCGCAAGGGCGTAGCAATGGATGCGATAGGAAGCAATTGTAATTTCATACGAAGTAAGGGTAGCACCTCAGTTCCTCAGTAGCTGCTGCGCTGAGAGAAGTGACCTTCGTGCTGTCTATGGCTTTAACGCAAACTTTGCAATGAGCGCTCAACACGTACAAAGCTATGAGCCATCTGTTGGTCCCCTCTAAAGGTACGTGATACGGCGCGCGCGACCGTGGGAGACCGCGCCTGGTCGGTCAAAGGACGAATTTTCTTTGGACCCCGCTGCACCCCATCCACTCCTATCTCCATGCGCCTTTCGCTGCGACGAAGTCGGCCCGCTCGTTTCATCTCTGCTTGAGCGGCGTTCGTCGGCAGCGCTCGCGTTTCACTCATACATAGAGTATACGACGCGCTGGGTGATGTTATAGATTTGGATTGTATACGGAATCGGCGCCGGCGACGACAAAAATGCGCCTGGATTGTTCGTATCATTGTTATTGCGATAAAGATACAGTCGTTATCCTGTCACCAGATGTTATCTGCCTTGCGTGTGTTTTTAACACCGCACTGGCACTTCTTTGTTAACGACTCTCTCTCAAGATGATAATGTGCACGTTCTTCGTGAAAGCATTGGGTGATGAGAGTTGAACAAAGGAAGACGCTAAAGATAAACGAAGATTATTGTTCGGTGGAAACATAAGCCCAAAGTGTGCAAAAGTTTCCCAGTACTACAACCTCATGAAATTGTTTACGACAATTCAATCCAATCCGTTTAAATGCTTTGAGAGTGTTCTTCCTACGTAAAACGATGCGACTGCATGATAGTGTTTGATTGATTCGTCCTCATTACAAAACCAACCAGCAGGGGAAGGTGCCAGACCAGCTCTATGACGGGGCATTCCTTTTTTTCTTTTCCCCCCCGACACCTGCCTTGTTCGGTTGCTCGTCCTCCCAGCTGAGTTTCTTTACCCTCCTGGGTATGGAGCCGATAGGCCACTGGACGTTGAGGAGCTTGCCGTTGCCCAGCGGCGACGGGACGGTAGGAGGCGCGGCGGTCCCGTTCCGCAGCGGCTCGAGCCTGCCGTTGGGCAGCCCTCCGCCGTTCTGCTGCGCTCTGTTGTTGTTGTTATTGTTCCCGTTAGGTACAGGAGTGTCCGGACTGTCCGGCACCGTCTCTCGTTCGCTCATGTCCTCGGTCGTGTCGTCCGACTTGGCATCGGACAGGTTGAAGATGGGGTTCTCGACACCCGCGAGAGGGCGCGGAGGGTTGATTAACTTGTTGGCCGCACTGTGAGGAGCTTTTATCGTCGCCACCTGCAAGCGGAATCGCCAAGTCATGCTGATAAGATATTTATCACAGACTGGAAGTACACTTTACGGCCAGTTATTCTTGTGACCCTGCCGTACCTTATTCAATGGCGTGTGTCCGTTCCCCGTGATAGAGACTGGCAGTCTGTTCCGATATTTTTTGCTGAAAGGTAATAAGGGGATCACATTAAGTACACAGCTCTACAGTTTACAGATCAGTAAAAACAAATAGCTACAGTAGATATAATTTAGGATCGATGAACGTTTCTTCTTGCAGCCTGAGCCTACCGGAAATTATATGCTGACAGCAAGCGAGTATACATTTCACCGCGAAGAGGATTATTGTAGCTGTAGTATTCCGTACGGCAAAACACTTACAAGTTTTGATGATGCACATCTGTGCTACGTTACCAAATGGCTTCATTTTCTTAAGAGCGCTTTATTTATTTTTACTCGTAAAGTATACACTACAAAAGGACACACGGATAATGATAGGATACACGGTACGGTTTCTTATTCACTATCCTTCTCCTCCTCCTCCTCTTCATCATCATCATCATCATCAGCCTGGCTACGCCCACTGCAGGGCAAAGGCCTCTCCCATGTTTCGCCAATCAACCCGGTGCTGTGCTTGCTGCGGCCACGTTATAGCCGCAGTCTTCTTAATCTCATCTGTTCAGCTAACTTTCTGCTTCCCACTCGCGCAATCTTGCTAATTATGTTAGAACAAATGTTATCCTTTGCAGTTGTTCTCTTATTGGAATCGCCAAAGGGAATTCCTGGGCCCAAGGGCAAGCACAGAAGATTTGCAACTCTCTGCCACAATCGTCTACATCTATTTTGTATTCTCCATATCATGTGGCGTGATGAGAGCTAGATAAGTGGGCACCCTATCGAAAACCGTGCTTGCCGAGAAAGTTCAATGCGGCAGGTCGCTGGCACTCCCCCCCCCCCAATAAATGCGCTCATTACTCACTTATACACGATATCATACCACGCAACAGGCAGACGTGCGCGTTACATACTGGGAAACAAAGTCGTGAGGTACATTAAAGTGGAGCGCAGAGCAGCAAAGTCGTTTTTAGGCAAGGACTAGTTATGATAAATGAATTCTAATTCATGTGATAATATATCATAACAAGCAGCTTCCATGTTGAGCTATATTGGTGCTGTGCAGAAGATCACCAGAAAAAAAGTCACAGTTTCGGCGCAAGGGCGAAGTAATGAATATGATAGCAACAAATACGAATGTTATACGAAGTAAGGCTAGCAGCTAACACTTTTAGGATCCGATCTGGAGTAACTCTACGAAACCCTGTCGTGAGAGAATACGGCCGCCCGAGTGAGCGAAGCGGTTTTCGTGCTGTCTGTAGCTTCAACGCGAAGTGGTGAGAGCACAGCACGTGCAAAAGTAAGAGGACCTCTCCTGATCTCTGTAGAGATAGCGCTTGCGACCGCGCCCTTTTGATGAATGTTCGCAGTTGCTGCCCGAGCGACGCAGCGTCCCCCCCCCCCCCCCTCCGCCCCACAGAGCCGACCGGCACGTTTCAATCTCTGCTTGAGTCGCACCCGTCTGCAGCCTTCGCAAACTTTAGCTCTCACATAGAATATACGATGCTCGGGGCGATTTTATGGGCTTGAACTTTATATGAAACATGACGGTGACGGCAACAGCGACGGCAGAATGCGCCTTGAGTGCCAATGTAATTCCCATCGCAATAACAAAAGACAAAGGCCGTGTTTGTGGACGACATTGCGATTATCGATGCCATGCTTCCATGCTTGAATCCGGCAAATTGCGAGAACGGTTCGTTAAACTCTGTTCTGTAACCTTCAGTGCAGCCAAGGTTACGTTCAACAATTGATCTACTGTTGCACTGCCCCGGATGAATATACAGCCCTGCAGAACTGTCTGGCTCCTCCGGAATATAGGTTATTCCGGGCACGTGTGTTTACGTTTAGCCTTTACAACTTGTTGAAAGCAATTCCATGTTGCCTTTCATGATTGCTCCATGTAGTACTAAGTTGCGGGACTATAGAGGACACTCACTTCTTGAGAATGTACACAGTGAGCGTGATGATGATGAGCAGAAGCGATCCCAGCAGGGCGCCGAAGACGGCCATGAGCACGAAGCTGCCTTCGTCCCGCCTCGGGGCCAGCGTGCCACTGCTAAGCACCAGAGCCTCAGGGAACTGCACTTCAACCAGGGCCGTTGACTTTCGGGGAGGAACGCCACTGTCCGTCGCCACCACCACCAGGTGCGACCGCGTTGAGTTCAGATACTCCAGGTCCCGGATGCGCACCTAAGTAATGCACGTACATGGAGAGAAGGGTGTTACTTGAGCGACAGCATGGTGCGACTGTCATGCACGAGAATGCGGCAAATATTGGAGCTTTATTTTCTTTCCGCATGTAAACTGCGCACGGGCCGTTAAGTTATTATGTAGGTCTGCACCACATGTTTAGTGTAGGCAATAAGCACGTAAAAAAATTAAAATCACACCATCTCCCGCTGAAGGGGACCACGAGGCGATGCGAAGCAGCGTTTCGGCATGTCGAGCCCGCGTTTCAGAGGGGAGTGGTGCGGGGGAAAGGAAGAGAGGGGGAGCGAAGAGGGGAGGAGGAGAGGGGAGGGGAGAGGGGGAAAGGGCGAGAGGGGTTGGGTGAGGGGGAGTGGAGGTGTGTGGAGAGGGTTTGCGCATGCGCAGTAAGGGTGGTCACGCCGCACACCACCGGTTTGAACTCCGCCATAAGATGCTGCGCATCTTAAAAAATCCTGCAGGCGACCCTAATTCTTGACTTTGGTGTCCGGTAGGGGCGCTCGCTCGTCGGCGTTCGTGTGCCCTGGTGTAACATAACATCCGCCTCGGGTTAACATTGCGTTTCGAGCACTGCCGATGCGGATCTCAGAGGCCACGCAGGAAGAAGTGCGTAGTTGAGATCTGCTCCGTCGGGTGCCGCAACGACCACAGCTGCTCACAATCTATCAATGGACTCAATAAATTAATTTTCATTACTTACCGTAGAGTATTTGTCCCTTATTGATATATTTTATGCTTCGATATCATATATGTATCCAATACAACTCTTAACATGAACCATAGCCACCGATTTCTCTTTTTAGGAGACTCTTCATGAATATTCTTCAAACCGGAAGTGCTCCACCGGATATGCTTGGAAGAGAAGCAAGAGTGTACTCGGTGGTCGTGCCAGTAAATATAAGTAATGAAAAGGCCTTGCTCGTTGTCTCGCGTGCGCTTATTCAAGATGACTAATACACAAGAAGTGACGCGAGAAGCTACTCGTGACAGCGTCATCATGCTTCGGATTTAAAAGCTCCTGATTATACCAAATTATTGGTGCACCGAATTGTGATATGGACGGCATTGCATCTTCATGACAATTACGCTGTGAGTGAGTCTATTGGTCTCGCGTCTTTCGCAGTCGTACTGCGAGACATTTGCCGGCACGCGAATCTGCTGCATTATATACACGTTTTGTTACTTTCACTTGCATAATTTTCAAGTTTACGCAAGAATAGCGAGAATTTGGGATGTCCAGGTGTTCGAGAATACAGATGGGCGCCACCATGACATTTATGCCATAAACACTACTTCATTGCTGTTTTGCTTACATGACAGTAAGTTTCTCTCTTCGATCGTTTGCTTGCTTTATCACGCAAGCAATAATATAATAATTGTTGGTGTTTTACGTCTCAAAGCCACGATGTGATTATGAGGGACGCCGTAGTGGAAGACTCCGGAAATTTGACCATCTGGTGTTCCTTAACGCGCACATAAAACTAAGTACCACGAGCCTCAAGCATCTCGCTTCCATCGATCACATAAATAACATTCTCTTCACTTTTCAATCCAGATAAACCCTTAGAGTCACATTAACTTCTTGGAAAGTAACGCGGGTGAGGGGTGCTTGAGGAGACCGGCCTTTCAGGCAGGCACTGCAGCATCCTGGCGCGTCCTATTTTTGAATCCCCAAATAACTTCAGGGATAGTGAGAGCAAAAACAGAGGACAGTGAGAGCACACACAGAGTGAGAGCAAAGACAGAGATAGGGGGGGGGGGGGAAGGGGAATCAGCGAGGTCGACCAGACAAGTTTAGTTCGCTACTCTATACTCCAGAGTTAAAGCAACATAAATTAAAAATAGGAAATAGCATTGCTCGTACTCAAGGAGACACAAAGCAGAATTACGAAGGGTCACACCTGGCAACGCACTTCAAAAATTGCACGAGTGATCTAATTACACGTTGTCTATCTTTCGCGTTAGCGACTGCTGTGGCATCACTTCCAGTGACTCGGAAACTCGCCAGCTTCATGCCAGTTTAACACTGTATATGTAGAAGGAAGGGCGTCGGACGTCGTATCGAAGACAGATGCCGCCACGAGTCCTCGGTATTTCCTTCACGCCCACAGGAGTCGCTGTCGCCTTCGAAGGTAATTGCGCGAAACAGCCCAATTACAAAAGAAGAGCAAATACATGGAATCACAAGTACAGACCTTGCCTCGTACCCCGTATCACACGTTGGTGTACAATTTGCATGGTGCCCTCGAACGACCCTTCTGCTCTAGTGGATCACTCGTCCATGTTATGCATAAGGACATTGCGCGCGCATGCACCTCGTTTTGGCGGGTTGCGTGCGTTGTGGCTGCATGTTTCATTTCGCACTCACCTCGCCGCGGTTGTTGATCGTGAAGAGGCGCGCTGAGGGCCCGTCTATCGCCAGCTGGACCGAGTCGCCGGCGTCGGCGTCCGATGCTTCGACTCGACCCACGAGCGCCCCCTGGCGTACGGCGTCAGGTTCGGTGAGCACGAAAGAATAGCGCGGCTGGCTGAACTGCGGGTCGTTGTCGTTCACATCCAACACGCTCACGTTGACGCGAGCGACGTCGCTGTGCTTGCCGTCGGTGGCGAGAACCTGCGGGATGAATACGAAAAACCCGACGGTAAATGGCAGCAGTATAGGCTTAGTTGTGCGGCGCTGTCTCGAGGCATCTAGTACACCATGATTTCAAGCAGCCATTTAGAACAAGGACTCAATGAAAGAGCTATTTCTATTCGCGCATCGTACATACACACACAAGGTCGCGGTAACCCTCATATAGTCTTTGCTTGGCCGGTACGCGAGCCTAAGAGGCTTGTGATGACGGATTCTAGCCATGTTACATGACCTGTAGCTAATCCATTGCAGTAGCTCGACGCTCCAGATGCGTTTCTTTTTATAACCTGGATCTTTGTATGTGGAGACGAAACTTAGGCCATCCAGCAGGAAAAAAAGAAAGCAGATGCACACAAAGCTGTGCAGGTTATCCCTTTAACAGTAGTGTCACTGCACTTCACTCTGTCAATTTTTTCTCGCCATCTAGAAAACGGCTATGATCTCCAAGACACAAGATCAGCATTTCTGGATGGGGCACTCTGCGGCGCTGTTACGTAATACTTCGCTTCTTTTGTCAACTTTTGTATATATAAATGAGCTACAGAAGACAACTTGGAAACCAGAGGCAGTGTTGTACACGTTCCTCTAAAACAGGAACGAAAGCTCGTTCCTCGTCCTTCCCAATCTTGGAACGAGTTCCCGCTACAAGTTCCCTTAGCGTGAAAGGAACTCGTTCCAGTTACATTTCGAAAATTAGGAACGTGTCGTTACATTAACGTTACATTGAATTTGAATCAAAATATAGTGCCTCATAACCCTGAGGTGAAACAAACTCAGCAATTAAAGCTAATTTTGAGCTACATATATTTTACGAATTTGACATCGCCGGCAATAGGTTATATGTAGATAAAACGAATCTAAGAAACTCTCCTAGATGAATTTTTTTAGAGACCACCGCGGCTATGCTATGCCGAGTGCAACTTTCGTGCTCGTCGTAGAAGTGCAACAGATGGGGCACTTTCCACGTCAGTCTTCAAATGCGCTGTCAGAGTACTGCGCTTCAGATATGCAAATAGAAATTCCCACACATGCACCAATATAAATAAGTTTCTTGCACAGGAAACCACATCGAAAAGAACAATACATAAGCGTTTAATGAGTGCTGATTCAATATCGCAGTGTGAGTAGAAAATAATGTCCAGGATACACAATTACAACTTAGTAAAGTCCCTTGTTCGCACTCAGCAAGAGTTCCATCTCGATGATGGTATCCGTCTGAGGAACCTGTTTTCTCTTCAGCACTTCGTTGGCAACGTTGAAGAGCCGTTCCATCAAGTACTTGAGGGTACTGCCGTGTTGTGCACAAATAGGGACAAGTCAACCGTCGTCGTAGGCAGGGGCGTAGACAGAAATTTTTTCGGGGGGTTCAACCATACTTCATGTATGTTCGTGTGTGCGTTTGTATGCGTGCGTGTATATATACGCAAGCAAAATTGAAAAACTTCGGGGGAGGGGGGGGGGGTTGAACCCCCCCCCCCCCCCTTGGCTACGCCCCTGGTCGTAGGGGCGAGCGCAGGCTCAGCGGGCGCACAAGAATGTAGCACTGGATGTACGCGTACCGTTTATTGTATGAAAGACGTCATCGGTACGGCGGCTGTCGAACTGACCAATAGCCACGGAGATAACTCGTATGTTGAAGGGATGCCTGCCCAAACGGAACCGTCGAAGGCACCGGACAGGCGCCACTGCAGCACCCGCGTCCACTGCGTATCGGTTGTCTTTTCACTGCTATCCACGCAACCGGTTGTCAAAAGACAGCTGGCGGCGGCATGCATGAGATACTAAAGGGACGATCGAGCCAGCCGCTAAAGACCACGCGACGAAAGAAACATTCCAAGGAACTGGGCTGAAGCTTCGCAGTCGGCAGCGCGAAAGCATAAAACCAATAAAACGTCGGAAGAGTACGCTGCACGCAGCAAGGCGCTCACTCCCAAAGTACGGTAGAACCAAAGTGTAACTTCGTCACCGTCACGCTGGGGCCGAAGACCATACATGCGCAGTGAAAGGCCACCGCGCGGGATTTCGGTGGTTAGCACGTCGGGCTTCACTCATTTTCTCCGGACTCTGGCGTTGTGATTGGCTCCTCTCTCCCATGCGCGTCAACACCAGATTCGCGACGATGATTCACACCGTTCAAAAACTCCGCCCAACCACGCGTAGGCGCCTCGACTACGGTAAGTCGGCTACCCCACTTTTCCCTATGACAAGGCCACGGGGACGCGTAGCAGAACCGCCCGAATGCGCACCCACAAAAGCTACGTTCGAGTTGGCCGAAAAAAAAAAGTCACCGAGGTGAAAAAAATTCCGTGTCTTTTCCTGGCGGCAGGCTTACAATGGGGTTCTATGATTCTCGAATGCCAAGTAAATGTTTTCCGAGGTGGTCTACACTCCAGAACGGCCAGTGATGGCTGTCAGACTGGCTCACACAAAAGAAAAACAAAAATCAGCTGTTGCTCCCGCGCGTGGTCGGTCTTGACATCGCGTGCTTCCCTGCGCCCCCGGCGGGCACCTTAAAGTGAAAACCAGGATGCAGCATAGTCAAGTGACAGGCGAGCGGTAGATTCTTGAGCCTCACGCGGTCGCCCATCCACCCTGTTCTGCATGTGCTGTGTGCGGGCGCCTGTTGAATGCCGAGGACCGTTTACAGAAGGAACGCCGTTCCCTATGCCGTTCCTACGTAAACGTAACGAGTTACCGTTACAGTTCCACCGATTCTTAATGGAACGGTGGCGTTCCTCCGTTCCTCCAAAAAGGAACTAGTTCCTGGAACGTCGTTCCTTGGGACGCCGTTCCGCGCAACACTGACCAGAGGATACAAACACCGTGTCTTCAAGAAGTGGAAAAGTGCACTGAGATTACTTATTCCAATTGCGGAGGCCGGAATAGCCATCGAGACAAACTCGATGATTCTCAACTTTATACTGACCTGTAACATGTAGAGTTGCTTGGTCTCGTAGTCGAGCGGTTGTGCCAGGATGAGCTCGCCCGAAGCGTGGATGGCGAACGAGCGCGCACCGCTGCCGTCGTCCATAAGCTCGAATCGCACGCCGCCCTTGTCGGCAGCGCCGCGTGTTGTCTGCACCGTCAGCACTGCTTGACCAGGAGGGGTGCTCTCCAGCACGCGGGCCTCGTACTCGTCCTGAACGTGATTGACAAGAAAGGCGTGAGCTCCTACATAATTCAATTTCCTGGCCTACTAACTGTACGCACAGCTGCGATGATGGTATATTAAAATTTTCTGCGTTGGTAGTTACCATACAGAAAAATACCCGTAAGATAAAATTTACCGTATATAAAGATGTAAGGGGTGTCAAACAAAACGGCGTTGTTATTAATACTGATATCTTAAATGCAAACATATAAAAGGACAAATAGGGGGTATCTAGCATATATCATAATGGGGCTACATACCGCGAAATTGAGGTGTAGACACTGCTCCGATTGACGCACTTGCCAGCTGCACCGGAATCCGGCAATATCGATTCATGGTCACAAACCTCTAAACGTAGTAATTTTGAAGCGGTTCCATGGCCGACAATTTTACTTTGGCCGGCAATTTTACTTCGACAGCGATTCGCTAAATGGTTACCAGTATCCGCATCTTACAGTTCTTTTAAGTCTCATGCTACTCACCTGGAGGAAGTGGAGCTCATGTGGCGGGAACCTGTCGGCAGTGAGCGTGAGCGTGGTGAGCGTGAATCGATCCGGGTTGTCGTGCTGCGTGGCTCGCACCACCAACGTCACGGGCAACGCGAATCCTTCGGGCAGAGGTCGTACCAGGGACACGTGACCCGTCTGCGGATGCAGGTCGAAGTACGAGTACTCCGGGGCGTCTGCGTAACAAGGGTAGCGGGAAAATTCAGTGAATACAGATTGGGAAAACTGCTGCGGATCAATGTATGTCAGCGAACGAACACACAGACGTATACTATCCGGCTGTAACGAAATATATTGCGTATAGTATAAATTTATCTAGTATCCAAACTGATCCCTCTCTCGGTGGGCGTTCTTCTTCGCCATTGCTGATGCATCTGATTTAGTGAAGTATGTTCGTCGAATTTTCCTTAAGCATATACCTCTACGTGCAGCTAGATCCGCTTTTCATTTCCGTATATGCCGCAGTGTCCGGGAATCCACTGGAACATGACAGTGTGACCAGACAATGTGGCCATGTGGTGGATGTAACCAATGTCTCTGGTCATCGGATGTTGTTGACGAGTGGCGTTGATGTTGCTCATGCTCTGTAGGGCTGCTTTCGAATCCGTTAAAATGACCCATCGTCCAGGAGGTTGCCGCTGGATGTAAAGAATGGCTTCCTTTATGGCTTACAGTTCGGCTGACGTGCTTGTTGTTAGTCGTTCAAGACGGTAAGAGAAACATTGGTCCGTTGAAGATATGTATAAACCACTTGACGAACTATGGGAAGAGCAAGACCCTTCGGTAAAGATGTGAGCCGAACTGGGTGATAACTGTGGTGCTCTAGAAACAATAGAACATATTTTATTAGATTGCCAGGCATACAGAGATGAAAGAACTTGTCGCCAAAGTAGAATATGCTCAACTTCCAAGCACCGCTAGATCTAAGAAATATACTCGGATCTACGTTTTCTCCTTCTGAGCAACGTAAAAATTTAAAATTTCTGTTCCGATTCCTCGAGACATTCACCGAATTGATAAACTGTAACTTAACTTAAATCACCATCATTACGTTGTGACATGTACATACCATGATCATATTATCTTCTTTTTTTCCTCCTTCTCCTTTCCTGCCCTCCTCTCCTCCTAGAGCCTTTCTCTCCTTAATCCCCTCCCTTGTACAGAGTAGCATGTAGGCGCCTTTAGGTACGCCGGCAGAATTCTCTGTTTTTCATTAAAGAGCTTTCTCTCTCTCTCTTATCTAGTATCATATGCAACCGCTAGGCAATAAAGCGATGTCCTATCAGAAGTGACATCGTTTGTAAAGGAGAGAGATTTTGCTGAAATGAGGTTCCGCAGAAATGCGAACATGCACTATCTGTCTTTGTCTCATTCAAAATCCGTAGCAACATTTCCATCTTTCTGCTGTGTGGAACGTTCCTATATTGAGTACACATCTAAACAAAATTACCATGCGCATTTAAATATGAACGCCTCATCAACACGAAAATCTCACCAGAATTGAAGGTGTACTTGATTGGAGCCCTGATCTCTTCGTCGGGGTCCTCAGCCTCGATCTTGCTTGGCTTCACGTCGAGTGGCGTTCCCTGAAAGCGGACAGTCGGCGTTACGCGCGTTACGTGTTGCGAGGAACTAACATGAAAACAATTGTATCGATATAAAGAATAATCAACACAAAGAAAATAATACGACAGTCCAATATGGCAAGAATATTAGCGCATCACGACGGTTCTGCCGCTAAATGTAGCAAACAGCTCTTATGCAATGAAGGAGTTTCGTGACCGCAAGTGCACGAAACGACGACCTCGCCCTGTGGTACACCTCGAAGCTTTCCGATGCGTGAATCCCGAGGATAAACTCCAACATCGATGATGGCTCCTTCTATCGACTGCGTAAGCATCGCTAAGGCCAACAGCGGAAGCAGCGATAGCTTACCATAAACTGAGTTCCGACATTCGCTTCGCTTTGTCTCCTTCTGGATAATTTACATTTCAACTGAGAACCTGAGTACTGGATGTGCCTGCAATGCGTTTACATCCAAATAGCAGAAACTGCGACATGAGGTGCAACAACGTTTGCAGCTCTGCGCCAGGTAAGAAAAGCTTCTACGGGCACTAGGTGGTATGAACGTAGTTGAGCGTACGGCCTAGTTTTCACGCATCGCTAGAAGAGACGACACACAAGGACAAAGAGACAAAGAAGGCAGCTTGATTTCCACCATAGAAACGGTAGAAGCAACGTCGCCAACACTGAACCCGGCTTCTTTGAAGAAAGTCAGCTGCATTGTCGGTGTTGTAGTTGAAATTCTGATGACAACCGGGCGCATCGTTGAAATAAACTTAAGAGTTATTTTCTACGCGGATGCACTTGAGTTATTCCGAAGAAAGGGTGCAGTGTGCACGAAGTTGGTGAATGTAAAACAAATGTTAACGAATGCTGATTAGTGCTCGGCTGTTAAGACCATGATTTAAGCCAGTAGACGTACTTCAGCTACATCGACACAACGTTCGCTTACATGCGCTAGTTGTTTTACAAAAGTTTGGAGCGAGCAGAAGCACGCATACGGCGTTGCGCTGACAGCGTTGTATTGTAGACCGCGGTTCCATTATACACAAGCTTCCTTAAAATTTGTTCAGCTATAGAGTTCACAGTCCAAGCTTACTTGCACGCATGACGATTAGGGCATTTTGCGAAACAACATTCGATGTTTGCGGGAGGCTCAGGTCAAAACTTCCGAAGTGACGGATGTGCTTAAGCAAGCTTCACCTCAGCATAACGGTGCCTTAAGGTGAAGCGTATCGCTTTTACAAAAGCGAACCTGGCGCGTCTGTCAACGACGTTTGCCAAACGTGACAGCGGAAAGAAAAATGACAGCCGATGCGACATGCCCTTTTGGAATCTACATCAATCGAAGCTTTTATGTTAAAGCATGCAAGCCCAGCTCATGCGCTCGCTCCTTCGTGATACTCGCCGTCGGTGAAATTGCGACAACAAATCACCACTGCTCTCCGCCGTAGTAACCGGCCTCCCGTTGGAGCCGCAGATGAGAGCAGTGCGTGCGCCTTATATAGACGCACAGCATAAGTGCAGCGTGGCGTAACGTGCACAGTATGGAGGAACGAAGTATAGCTGGCGTTAGCAAGAAAGAAGCATGCATGTGGCTGCTGTCTGATTAGTTGGAGCATCGGGCCGCTATTATGTCAGAGGTACGTCATATGAAGTTAGAGTACTTTATTAAGGTACGATTCCTCCATCAGGCACTGAATCAAGCTTTCTTCTTTCTTACCTTTCGGTATTGAGCCCAATTTGATGAATGTTGTCGTCGTGATCATGAGCACGGTGCGCGCTGTCATAACGTGCACTGCGGCAAACTCGCAAGGCAGAAGTGCCATGTGGTGGTGCTTCTTGATAGCCGACGGTGGCGCAGCCTGTCAATGCGCAGGGCGCCTATACGCAGAGTAAATGATGGAAACATTTTAACGCAATAGAGTTAAAGAAGTCGTTTCGCAAAAATTCCGGTGTCGGCGTCGCTGGTTGTGAGTGAAAAATCATCATCTTGTCCGTGACCGAAAAATCGAGAAAGATCAAATAAAATAAATTGAAAAAATATTCGGTCTGCGTGGCAAGCAGGTGTTCTACCGCCGAGCCACGCTATTGCTCGAAACTGCCGCTTCGAAAGAAAAAAAAAACACTATATGAAATGTCGAGTAGTACAATGAGTCTCCTTAACGCATGTAATATGGCATGGCAGAAGCGTAGAATAGCGCCAGGCGTCACAGAATGTAATTACGCAACGAGTGGGTGTTTTAAGGCCCACCAATTACAAAGCGCTCACATATGTTTATACCCCTGTCACACGGCCACCACCGAACTCTGTTTATCTCCGTTCCGCATTGAACTCCTTAATGGAGCTTAACCAGAATGGAGTTGTGGCCGTGCTACACGGCTCGGTGCAAACTTCGACGGTTGCCGCATGTGGCAGAAACAGCGCTGCTGCGCTCGTCGAAACGTCTAATATTTTGCCTGTGTAGTCGCCTTTAAAGCAACAAAGAACGTGTTTTTGTGTGTTGATGAAGTGCTCGGAATCACCATTGCTGTCACAGTGCTTGTGCGTGCGCCTCACACACGTGCAGAAACAAATATGGCGCGACGCTTCACAAGCGGCGTCTTGCGAGGCGTTGGTGTGGAGAGTACAAGCGCTGATGTCCGAAAAAATACAACTAAAACTTACACTACGGGGCACGAAATGCTACGCAAAAAAAGACCAAAATTACAATTGAGCTCATTAGGACGATTTTGCTAGTGCGGTTTCAGCGTAGCAGTAGCTGGCTGGGAACGAGAGTACTCCACCGAGCTGAAATGGTCATTACCGAACTCCCTCCACCAAAAGCTCCATTTGACTTCCTCAGCGAAATGGTGACCGTGTGACATGAACCCCATCTCCCTCGAGGAAAAGACGAGGGAGTTAAACGGAGTTCACGGGTGCCCGTGTGACAGGGGTACTAATCATCAACGGCTGCAAAAGCATCAACAAAGTCAGCGGCTGCGTATGTTCGCCTGTTGCCTTACGTACGCGTAGTGGGCCCTTCGCTGATTCGCAGAATTATGGCGTAGTGAGCACTTAACCACTGTACTTGCAGCAGGCATTCTAGGATAGTTAGAAACGGCCAGTGTTACGCGCGCAGACGTTTGTTCCCTCGCGGCGCGGTTGAGACATGCACCGAGAACCGAAGCTAGGCTAGCAATTGAGAAGGCGATGCAAACGGGGCCCGATTACGCTATCGCATTCTACTCTTGAAAGCGAAGCTCAAGTTTCCTCTAAATTTTTGCTCAACCTAATAATACCCATGGCTCCGCCGTCAAAACCGCTCGCTTATGCAGCCTCAGGGTACCAAAATTCACTGATAATTTAGTTAACATCAAATTAAGTCAGCTAATCAAGACGGACGTCGCTCATTTTGCGCTATCTCTTGTACAATAAAACAAGAGCAACCCGTGCCTCGCCTTCCAAGCTGTCTCCAGCAGCGCGCATCGACAAGAACAGCGCGCCACCGAAAGACCAGGCGACGCCTGCGGCTCCGGCGAAACGGTGCGCGCGACACGGTCGCTGCAGCCGGAGGCCTCTCCCGGCGACAAAGCGAATCGGCGGCGGGGGTAACGTTCGCGACCGAAGGTCATCCTCAGATATGCCTCAGGTCACGGTCCGGGTGTCGCGAAGAAAGGACACCCAGCGCGTCCTCTTCGTCGAGAGCGCTCAAGCGCGGGCCCACGGGCCACTGAGTCGAGCGGAGGCTTCGGGTGGAGACTGGCTCGCGACCATCCTTGCTCACGCTGCACACGCGACGATACGATGCGAGCGCGGTGTCGGGCTCGTTGAGAGCGCGTGCGCTGCATGCTGCGGAATATACTGTCGACATGCGGCCAACGGAGCAGCCACGCAGCGTGCTCCCGCACCGCACATTGAATAAAGAAATGACGCCGCGGTATGGTGGCCATATCTACAGTCACTAAATCGCAGTGAAGATCAGGCTGCGGCACTTGTGCCATTAGCATTACCTATTCTACCGTCATGCTGATCTCAACGTTCTGCTCCGAGAAGTTTTTTCGAGTACACCCATTCGCTGAGTTACCGAACTTGAGTTGGATCGAATGCGGGCCAGCGTAAGGCTAGTGTGATGATAAGATGAAAGTGAGAAAACCAGCGTTGCCACAGTGTGCAGACTGGTAAGGTTTCACGCCTATGCTTTATGTCACGCCAGGCCCGTAGCCAGGAGGGGGGGGGGGGGGCTACCCCCCCCTGGCTTCGGACCTAGCCCCTAGGGCCCTAGCCCCCTTCCCCTCTTCCGAGCTTACACGCTCACGGATGACGGCATATTGCACTTCTGCGCTTGAAGATAATTTGTCTGCGCAAGTTTCAGCCTGCTGACTCATAGCCTATTGCTGGTGTGTGAAGTCCCCATGCGCGCAGCCAAGTATTTCTATATCCTTCGCCCATCTAAATGACCACCGTGCGAAGGACACGCTGCTTTTGCAAGTTGATGCCGTTGTCAGTTGGCCGCCTAATGTGATTGGACGTTTCATTGCGCCACTTCCTAATAACTGGGCCGTCAAGCAATTCCCATCAGCGAAATGAATCGCTTGTCAAAAACGTTAAACGTTAAAGTGTCATTACGGTTTAACATTGAACTCTTAGTACAGCAGCACGCAGCCGGCGTGGGCAACTTATAAACACATGACTCGGGGCACCCACTCGCAATGGCAGGTCTGCCAGGCTGGGAACCTGCAAGACGTTTCTTATATACAAGAATTTGAACATTCCAGGTAATTTTTCTCTGCCTCCTTTTGACAGCACCTTAAGAAGCTCAAAGTAAGCTTAAGCTTATGAAGGACACGTGTGTTTCAACAATGTTGCCTTCATTCGAGAAGCTTTTCGAGTTCTTCGCAAAACTTACGCTGTTTGCTAAGGAACTACAACCATACTTCATGCGAAAAGAACATTACAAGGCTACTGCAGTCATGTTTGCTTACACTGTACGAAACTAGCTATTTTTGGTCACTCACTTTCGCTTCTTTTGAGCCGTGACGCAAGTATATATGATGTGCTTAAGTGATAGCGCGAAATTGCCGTTGAAAACAAACCACTGATATTCGCTCATGCACAATATAACAACAGCGCATGCCCTTTTCAAACTGTTCGATATGCTTAATCATTTTGCTACGCAAACATTAATATGCTGTCTACTGGTTGAACGGTCGAAGGTGCTGATCGTCACAGTCATTTAGCCGCACACTGGCTAATTTTTCCCCTTGAGTACATCATGAAGGAAACAGGAGTGGGGGTGAGGCAGTCGGAAAGTTAAATGTGTAAAGAGAAAAGTCACAGTTTCGCCGCAAGGGCGAAGCAATGAATGCGGTAGCAAGAAATTAATGCTATACGAAGTGAGGCTCGCCAATGGATACTCTCAGTTTGAACAGCGTTCCTGTAGCAAAGGCGGCCGAAGCAGCGAAGGAAACTAGCGTGCTTCAACTGTCGAGCTGTGACACTTGATAGTTCGCGCTCATCTTCTGTTTGTTCGTTTAGCGGCGTCCCTTCAGCTCGAGTGACTTTCGTACGCTCGGTAACATGAGCGCTGACATCACGGTGAAAGCGTGAAACATTCCTCTTCCCCTCACCGCGAGAAAACCGCGCGAGCAGACAACGGAAGGGCAATGTTCTCGCTGCGCAAATATAAGAAGCGAGCGAGCTCGACGACGACTTTAAATGCGCCCGTCGCGCTGCTAGCGCCATCTCGCTGGTAATGAAGAAACGCTTATTATCGCCTGCCGTCTCTGAGTCCGTCCAGCGGTAAAGGGTATGTATATAACGCTCGCCGTTAGCTACGTGGAGGATCTGCGTTTCGTGGCGTAGTGGATGGCGCCACTCGCTGCGGAGCAAGAGGTCCCTGGTTCGATTCCGCGCTTCGGAAGCATTTTTCTGAATTATTTTTCTTTGGGGCTTTTATATATATATATATACATATATATATATACATACTTATACATATACGGTGCATGACGGCGACGGGGACGGACATTTTCCAGCCGAGACTGTCCATATAATTGCTATCGCAATAATAGAGAGAGAGAGCGCATACACAACGTCACAGGCGCTCACTCTTGTGCGGTATGCGACACCGCTATTAGTCTACAGTCGCTTGTGCTATTTTGTTGTTTTAAAGACGATAGTCTTTCTTGGGGAACTTAAACGCAGAAATTTTGGTCTGTCTTTCTGTCTGTCTGTCTGTCTTTCTGTTTGTCGGCACGTCCCTCGATTCAGCCACTCGGCCAAAGTTGAACCACTTGCCCAAGGGCCAGCCGTCTTGAACTGGTACGGCTGTTCATACTTGTGAACGTTGTCGATCAAAAAGTAAATATCATGCATATCTGAGGTGCAACATCACTAGGTAAGTATTAGGTGGCGTGTTCCTTTAATAGAAAATGCATACATACGTAATTTTAAGGACCCTAGTTTCTTAAGCTGCGCTGAAAATGCATAAGAATGGAAGCTTGAGCGAGTTGGTATGCGTTCATCTTTGTTGAAACAGCGCTCACTAGACGACGACGAAGTAAAAGAAGGCACAGGGCAGGCCAATGGGCAGGCAGCGCCTGTCCTGTGCCTTCTTTTACTTCGTCGTCGTCTAGTGAGCGCTGTTTCTACAAAGCTGAAAATGCGACTGCGCTGAAATTTGCCTTCCTCCGTGCCCTTCGCACGAGCTCATTGTTGTGTTTCGGTTTCGGTTCTGTATTGCACTGTACGAATGCCATGGGTTGGTGTTGAAAAACTTTAGTTTTGAGAAGGCCAAGAAGGTGAAAAAAAATATTTAAAAAATTGAAAAAAGCAGCGTTGTGGGCGGCCTTCAGGCTGCCGGTTGTGGGCGCCGCTCTGGCGTTCCTGTTTACCCAGGCGACGTGTAAATAAAAGAGCGTGTGGAGAGTACTCGTTGAGTGCGGACGTTTCTCTGCTTCAGCGCTTCACGCCAAACCGCATTTTCGGGCTGGCTGGCGTCCCCGCCGGTTGCGTTGGTCACCGCCGGTCTTCGCCTGCTGCTGCGCCGGGACTACCAGCACGCAACACAGCACTCATGTTTCCCGACGTATTGCCAGATGGCGTCCATATCTCACACAGCGCCTCTTCTATCGTCTTTACACGACATTTGCAGCGAAGCACGCAGATACGCGGCCAATTTTTTTTTATAAGACGTCTTTCTGCTTCTATGTGAGAGTCGTTCGTCAGCTTTCGCGTCATACCGCAGTTTCAACAATACCTTCGTCGCCCCTCAGCTGCTTCGACTTATCGGGACGACATTCCAGGATGGCTTCTACTGACGTCGGTCGATGGTAAAGGCTGGTCGTAGTAATTACGCGGCTGTATTCTTTTCGTCCGCTGGAGCTCAGACCTATATCCTATGCGCATAGGCGTGCGCAGGGGGGGGGGGGGGGGGGGCAAGAGGGCGAGAAGGGGGGGCGCAAAGTCAGCCCTATACATTGTAGGGGGGGGGGGGGCGAGAAGAGGGGGCGCAAAAGCAGCCGCATACATTGACATAATAGGGAGGGGGGGCGCTGCGACGAACCTTCGCCCCCCCTGAAGGGGAACCCTGCGCACGCTTATGCCTATGCGCATCAGGCGCTGCAGCCTGGGCTGGCATCGCAGGCCTCGGAGCTCCGTGACCACCACCACTATAGTCGTCGCGTAACGACGATGAACGCACGGGGCATCCGAGAAGGTAACAAGAGCGTCGTCTCGCACGCGTGGCGGCGCAGACCTCGGGGAAGAGAAGCCTTTGTTCTCCGGATCGCAGACCAGGAGGGGCGTGGCGTTAATGAAAGTTTGCGTTTCGCGAGACGGCCCCTCGCGCGAGGTGGCGTCTGTCGGGAGTGCAATGCACGCGTCGTGACGTCCGGGCCACTTCTGTTTCTCGTTTGTTCAGCAGGCCTTATACTAAAGCGACAAAGGAGTTCTTATTTGTTTTATTTTTGCTCCTTTTTCTTTCTTTCTTCTCTCTATTGTGTACCAACAGCAGACAACGAAGGCGGAGGCGATGACGCAGTCCTAGAGTACATTGTTACCCAGCAGTATGCGGCCACGCCTGATTCAGGGTGTTACGAGCAGTCACGCTCTCGCTAAAACGCCGTTTTTGCACCCACCAAGCTGACGTGCTCACTTTTTTCAAGGCCACATGATAATTAAAAAACAAACTGTCGCTAAAAAATTAAAGTATGAAAATCAGAGAATGTCATGTTCGTGATTTAAGAACCGCCAAAGCCCGTCGACACAACGCGCCACCTTGACTCGAGAAAGTCGACGGCAGCGCCCTCTTTGCGCAAGTCGTCACTGTGTATGAGCGGTAATCGGCGCATCTTCTTCACAAGCGCGACGTCATTTTATGTTGAATAGCGGCTCTGGGATCCGCTCAGTCAAGTGAAAGATTAACTTCCAGTCGAGGCTTGTCTGATAATATGGAAGAAAGACCACTTAAAAGCTGGAACTCTCTAAATACATCTCTAGTATGACGTTTTGGAGAAAAGCTTTCGCGATGCCAAGGACGAGGAAATAGACGCTACGTAACGAATTGTTGCCCTTCCTCACGATAGAAACGCCCTTCTTCGTGGACCATGATACTCTTTTACCATATACTTCTATTAGGGCGCCATATATGTCCATCATAATTTTTTACTATTCCCAAAACTGAAATAATTGAAAGAAAGGTTGGTGTTCTCGCGAGATGTTAATGCGCTACGACGATGTACAGCAGAAGGGGAAGAAGCCGGCTGTTTTACATTAAAGTGACAGGCAACAAAGGGACTGACCGATCCCATTTACTCCCTTACAAGAGATTTCGGCAAAAAGCTCTGCACACGCGCACCATAGTCACACTCAGTACACTTAAGGAAGCTCTTCGCGCGAAAGATCACGCACGAGTCCTCTATAATTGGCAAGGGCTCATTTCTACTGCATTCTGACTGCCCCTTACTCATACGAAGTCTTATACATGGTCTCGTTTTCTCTCATGTAGAAGCGAAGCGCGGGGAAAGCAGGACACAGTACAGAACACACGGGACACTGTGTCCTGTTTACTGCTTACTGTGTCCTGTTTTCCTCGCGCTTCGCTTCGACATGAATCTATAACAACTCGACCAGTACTATACGTTATGTATAGAACCTTATGTAATGCCTTCGGGCCCTTAAGGTGTAATAAATGAAAATGAATGAAATGAAATACGTTACCTCAGCTCGTTTTCTTTTTCATCGACGCCTGTGGCCTGTTCAAAACCCACTTTCAAGAAGGTTTTCCGCCGCATGTGCTCGCAGCCATTGGCCACATGCTTTTGCTGAGCCAATTCTGGCGCTGATATCATATCATTAGGAAAACCGGCTCACCAATGAAAATGAGCGCTTATTAACAAAAAAAAGTTTCTTGTTTTTTTAATCCGATCTCTGTAGCCCTTTTTTGATTCAAGCATCCACAGTTTATCAAAGTTGCACGTTGGGCTTGTTGGTATAGCATACTGTAGGATTACGGCGCGACGCGACTGGCGCAGGACAGAAGAGAGGACGGAGTAGACAACGCCACTTGGCGTCAACACTCATTACAAGAGCGAAAAGAGGCGCACATTTCTGCGAAGATACAGTCAGGCAATGAGGGGTCCTTTAGGAAGAACGAGCCATCTTACCGCGCGGGTGGTGTTGTGCAGCTGGACGAAGTACCTCTCGGCCAGGAACCTGGGGTTCTGATCGTCGGCGTCGTGCACCACCACCACAAGGGTGGTGTGAGAGCTCTGTGGTGGGTTGCCTTGGTCCTGCGCGATAGGAGAAGGCAAGGAATTCCGTCACACTCTTGAGTAACGGTAGGGATACTTCTCGAAATTTTCGAAATTTTCTGCAGTTGCTTTCAAACGATCCTGCACCCAACAGTAACAATTTCTCCAGAAATCTCGACAGAGTGAGGTATGTCTCATAAAATAAAAGATTTGTTGATTCCGGGGATAAAAAAATGTTACCGGATCATAATATGGAGGTTACGCGAGGTCATGGGCAGGAAGGAGATTTGATGCGAAATGCTGAGTCTCTCGTCATATGTTGAGAATTACGGCCAGGGCGTAAGTAAATAACTCTACTTGCATAGAAGTCGGCATTGAGCCAAAGGAACGCATTTATGCATACTGTCTTGGTTATCACAGCTGAAGGAACAAGATGACGTTGATGCTGCGTTGTTCCGTGTTCGGAGGCTTTCCCGCATCAACAACCTTTACCTCTTGCATGCAGGCACTGCCAAATGCCGTAAATCCACTACAGTTTCTCAAATGGTGGTTCGCGAAGCAATTGTTAGGGGTCCGCGAAACGCATAATAAAAAAAACAGCAACAACAACAAAAAAACTCGTTTTTTGGAGGCACACTATGTGCCGTGACAGCGGCCCCTTGTGATTTTTAATATGCTTCACCGCATAACAATTTTCATTGCGGCGGAGCTGACTTATCTGTCCCCTTCTCCATGGGATGGCTGTAAAACGTTTGTTGCAGTTTTCTACGACATATGCACGACAGCGTATTTTTCCAGGCTTGCACACATGGAGAGCAAACATAGCTATAATAAGGCTGAGTGTGGCTGCAAACTGCACACCTTATTGACGAGCTGTTGCGATTAAATTGGCGTGGCACTTTACTTTGACCATTCGTTGCCAGGAAGAAATAAAAGGCGCCTATTTCACGCTGCATGTGTGTTAATTTAGCTACCCCCCCCCCCCCCCCCCCCCCGCGCCCTATAGTCTCTCACTGCAAGGGGTCCCTCGTCACCATCAGTCCACAAGGGCTCCGCCCCCAAGACTGTACCTATATTTAGTAGTATACTGTCTTCGATTTACTGCTTCCTCTTTATTCTGAACGTTTGCTCAAGCATAGATAGGCTCGATCGATGCATACGCGTTTCATTCATTGTTTCTTTTTTTTTTTCGCCGGCACAAAGAGCTGTGGAGTAGGAAAGAGTGTCGCGCATAGTGGCTTACCTGCGCCCTGAGAGTGACGGTGAACTTGGGAAGTGTCTCGTGGTCCAACCTGTCCTGGAGCACCAGAGAACCCTCCAGCCGGTTTTCGAACGCCAAAAGGTGCTGCGGTAAGCAAGTATGTAAGCACGGTGCAATGTGACCCCGGCCCCTCGTCACTGTCAAAGTAACACCTGGTCATACTTTTTTCTGATACACTGTGCAGCGCACGCATCAAAACACACAATATCAAGAGGAAGTGCTACAGTCAGGTGAAGACATATAAACAGCAAACAACGAAACTTGTGCTCACAATACGTTCACGTCTTCTAACTGGAAATTGTCACAGAACACTCGCGAGCACTCGGCTCGCGAGTGTTCACTCGGCTGATGTCAAAGAATACTCGCGAGCAAAAAAGCTTTGAGAAAAGAGCTTCAGGGGACAAATTTCCAAAGCTTTTACTTCGTAAGTCAGCTTTCGTTCTGACCTGCTGGCCAACGCTAATATCTTCAACATTGTCATTGGCTGTTCTTACGAACAGTGTCTGCGTCC